>NW_015153197.1:5864-15417 GCF_000732505.1 Cyprinodon variegatus | reverse complement strand
AGCATTAGATCAAGAACTAACTACTTTGAGGTATAATTATAGAATTCTGGTATTCAGCTCAGAGAGGGTTCATTAGCTTTTATGCATCAGGTGTTTATCATATTAAAGTCTTAGAAGAACAGGAATTTATTTTTATGTATAATTTCTTTATATAATCTTTATCAACAATATTGTTTTGGAACAAACAAATTCATCCATTAATTAATGCAGACATTGGATTTTCTCAGCACAACACGTTTTTGGAGGCATAAATATATTTGAAAACCACTGAGTTACAGTATCTAAAAATAACTGTCATCAGCTGGTAAATAATGATATTCAGCTGTTAGAAATAAATGGTGATAACATTTTTAAAACAATTTGGGTTCACGTAACAAATAATCTGAAGTACCAATATGTCTTGGAGAGAAAATTTTGTTAGTTTAAGTAACGGTAATTTAGTACTTGACAATGTTTTACGTCAGCCGGATTTTTTAGTATTGTATATGCAGTTCGCGATCTGTCCATTAACATTCACCACATTTTGGGAAATTTTCGTCTATTTTGCATACCCAAATGGAAAAGCAAATAATTTAGGAACTGCAAGGCCAGATTACATGTTTCTGAATATATAAATGAAAATTGGGTGTGTAGAACACAGACCAAGCTTAGGATACCCATTCAAAAGTAGCATCCAGCAGATATTGCCATTCAAAACTGTCTGAAATGTATGGAGCATGGTGTAGGGTTTTGCCGTATTGTATCATGTTGTTTCATTGGTTCACGTGGCTTCTAAATTGCCATCAATACATCTCAGTCCTCAGGTATTTTTCAAGGCTCAAAAGCCAAGAGCTCATTAATCTTTCCCCTCAGACTCTTGGTCTTAAATTACTGTTAGGTTTATTCAATGATGATTATAAAATTAATGTTTGCTTATGAAACATTTGTGCAAGGGAATGCTCCACTTCTGTCTCATGATTCAGTCAGGAGACCATCCTGCCTTGTCATTCTGATGGAGCATTCTGTCTTCATGAACTGATCAATTGTTCTGTCAGAACAATACTCTGTTTGTAACCATGGAGGAAAGGAGGGGTCTGGAATTGTTTAGGTGTTAAGGCTCATTGGCCGACAGTATTTATTTGCATCTGTTGAGAGTATAAAACACAATGTCACTTTGTAATCTGTTGTAGATCCTTGGATATGTGTTTTTGATTAAATATAGCTGTTAAATAAAAAGCAGGTTCACATTTATTAGGCAAGAAATAAGGAGCGTTGAATACTTTTTTTGTTTTGAGCAAATGGTTCATATTCCAAATTAATAAAATATTTGCATGTTGTTTAAAAGTTTCTTCAGTGGAGTTATAAAAAAACATGACATATTATTGGTCTCAAAGCATACATTTTGGAGACATTGTTTAAAATAAATGCTTTATTTTCCTGTACAAAAGTCAGATTTTCTCAGCACAACTTCTTATTGTTTTCTATTCTCGAAAATGACAGCAGTAATTAAGACAAGCTTGAGAAAAGGCAGGTTTCATTGCATTACATTTGTTCTACATCATGTCAACAACAAATGCAGAAAATGTCAGACCTGTAACTACAACATTTTCAGAAAACATTTTCAATAATCCCTAAATGTGCCAAATTGTGCCAAATGCCTTTGAAGTGCTTTGCTTTACTGTTTGACCCATAGAATAAAACTGAAGCATTTTGATGGCCACAAAACATTTACGAAGCAAGTATTTTCCACTTTTTTTTAGAATCAGTCTATATAACAAAATGTAGAATTTTTACTCCCATAATAACCTCAAAATATATAAAATATAGATAAACTGCTGCTTTTCAAGCTAAAATAAGCCCCAATGCCTTTTCCGAGCTGTATTAATTTTTTTTTAGCCTTAGGCATTGTTATAAAACAAAATAAGCTTCCAAACTTCAAGAAAATTGGGCCGCTGTAATTACTCAGCTTTGAGCTGCGTGCATTGATCCAGCCGCAGCTGTGTGACTCTTGACTCTTATGCAAGCGAGTGATGCAGCTCCCCTTTATATAAACTTGCCATATGTAGGCTTGTTTGAAACCTTATTTCATTGGCTACAAAGCCCAACAGCCCACATTGTCTTAACCAATAACAGCCGGACTCTATGAGGCATAATATAGCGCTATTTGGTCCATCGCTGGCTGACAGGAAGTGACTGGAAATTAGATTTCTGGCTCAAATCTCATCATAAAAACATGCAGACTTTTGTCTTGTAGGTAAGAAGACAATCTAAAGAAACATACCAAACATTGCGGGCTAACAACTGAGGAAATAAATATTAGGAAGTAAATATTAGCAAGATGAGGAGCAATAGCCATGACCAGGTAACTTTTCTGATGTCAACAACTGGATGTTATGGGTGATTTTCTCATCATAAAATATTTCTATTACGAATATGCTGAATTACTTTTAATTTGTGGACCGTTATGGATGAATGGAATATAAACAATTGAAGACTGGATTTATAAAAAGGCTTCTGGATGCCTTCAAAGGGATGTAGTTGTGGCTGCTTTGTCATGTTTACATTCTGACATGCTGCTATGTGCTGTGTTAATTGCTGTGTTATTTGTGTTATTTAAAGTTTATATAAAGCGCTGTGTTAATTGTGCTTTGGTGCTCACTGTGTCCTTAAACTAAACTTGGTAGTTTAATTGTGCAGAATCTAAGCTTTCCAACAATGTTTAACATGTCTATACTGGTACACATTTTACCGGTGAAATATTTTAAAGCATTATGTGTTATTAGTTGTAAACGCGCCGCACTGGGTCACCGGTGAGAGGCTAGAGGTCACTCTGGAGGATTATGTTATTAGAATTATAAAAATGACAGAAGGTTGATTGTATGTTCTTTAGGTTCTTGAATTTTCCTCCAAGTTTCATGGGCATTCATGGTCTTTGCTTTCAGAAGTTGAGCTTCCTGTTTCATCAACTGTCTGCTGGGCTTCATCACTGTCCTTGATGCAGCAACACAGGGAAGTTAATAGTTTGTCTATGAACCATTTCTTCAAAAAGATGTAAAGAAATATGTCTGTCAGAGGGCTAATCTGAAATAGCATGCAAGAAAGATTATTAAGGGCATTGTACAGCTCACCATAGTTTGGGGATTGTTTATACGAAAGAAATGATACACCAAAAACCATGGGCAAAAACATCACACTATAAATTAAAACCACCACAACCAAAACCCCAACAATCCGTCTCTTTTCAGCAGCTGGTACGGCCTGAGCTGTAGACAGAGCTCTGAAGGTCCCAACAAGCGAGAATATCATGAAAGGGAAGGGAATTAGCAAACTGGATCCAATATTTGTACCAATAGCAAAGCCCAATAATATTGAAAATATCCAGGTGACGACAGAGACTAAAACAGAGACTTTAGTTGTTTTGTTGAATCTGTACCACATCGGGTGGGCAATCATCAGATACCTGTCACAGAAAAACACATGTAAACCATCTATGCAGAGCAAATGAACAGTTTTTATAAAGATTAAATCTATCATATGAAATAATATCTTATAAAATACTATAACAGATAAATATAGTATACAGAATTTACCTTTCCAGGGCAATGAGGGTCATGAAGAAAAGGCTGGCCCCAATAAAACCATAATAAGTAGCATAAATGTGCCTGGGCTGCTCTTCAAATGTAAGGTTTACAGCCATGCAGGTGACCTGAAGGACGTCTGAGATTAGAAGGTTGATGATGAAAACTGGAACAAAACGTTCACTTCGTATCTGAAAAACAAAAGTGATCAGATTTTAGTGACTGATTTTGATTGCATTTTTAACTTGAAGGAGAAAAAAGAAAAGTACTATGTTTAAATGTAGAAACAGGAATGGTTACAGTTTCACTGATTTTACACCTATATGCCTATTTAAGCTATAAAAATTAAATCTAAGTGCAGAAATGTGTCCCTTCTTATTGGTGTTAGCATTTAGCATCTAAGTTTGTAACATAAAAAGTAATTTTAGTATGGTGACCAGATGTCTTCTTTTTCCCTGACATGTCCTACTTTTCATACCAAAAAAATGTCTGGGGGAAATTTTGAAATCATCTGGGATCTTTTGGTCGAGTACAGTGCAGCAGAACCGAGCCATGAGCTCAGGGGCTGGTCCGGGAACTACGGAGGGAGCCAGCGGGGGACGGTGCAACTGAATCCGACCCGGTGAAGGTAGCCTGGACACAGCTGGCCCCATGCTTCTCCCCACCTGCCTTATCGTGTTTCACCCCCACCAGCATACCCGCACGGGATCAGGATCAGTCGCTCCTTCCCTGGCTGTCTCCGGACCCGACAAGCCCTGGAGCTGATGGCTCGGTTCGAATGTCCCGTCCGGTCTTGTGTGTATGACGTCATCCGCGCGCGCCGGCTACCGTTCCTTCATCCTGTCCGTTGAACTGCTGCTAGTTTTCCTCACATGCCTGGAAGAAGTCTAGAGCTGCTACCACAGATGATCTCACTCTCCAAATGGAACGATTCAGATTAGCTAGAATGAATAGAAGGGGTAGAGCGTAGCCGCCTGTGGCTCGGGCTTCCTGTCACAACCTCAGTCTGGCGCGCACGGATTACATCATACACACTTCGCTTTGTTTTAAAAAAAATATGGATATAAAAAATATAACGGTGGATGTCTGAAGGCAGTGATTGGCCTACATGTTCTGAATGCTGGCGTACCATAAAGAATAAATGATGAACAGTTTAGTCTGTGCCTTCAAGTCGTTGCCCATAGGAAGATGTTACTTGGATATAACCTAACGGAATATCTTCAGAACGGCTCCAAATGACACTAAACTCATATGGGTGAGTAGAACATGATGGAATAACAGAAAATCAAGGACCCAATGTAAAAAAAACTGGTGTTCCCTTTTAAACACTTTCAGGACTTTGTTTTGAGTTTGGAGGTTATGGAACTCCTTTGTGGACATCATTATCGAAAATAAAAAGAACGGGCAAAATTGGACTTTCAGTTATTAGTGTTTTTTTCCAGATATAAATTGAGCATTTAACTTAAATTACAAATGTGTTATGAAGGATTTTGGTTATTGATCTCTCTAAACTGAATTAATATTAAATGAAAAATTGATTCTCGGTGGTGTGAGTTTTTTTTTTTTTTTTTTTTATAAATCATTGTTGCTAAACATCAACACAATTCTTACTAAGTGGTTGGATATTTTACTCTAATGTCAAATGTATAATGTAACATATTGAGTATACACTTGAGTATATTGTAAGTTGTGCTTTTAATCAAGCTGAATTTTACAAACTGAATTATGGCCACTTCAACAAGATATGAGCCCGTTTGGTAAGTGTTGCCTTATGTAACTCCAAGAAACTTCTCTGGTCTGAGTAAGATTACAACTTCTGTCAAGATCAGTTGTCATGTCTCCTGGTTATTTAATATATATACATTATGTATTGTGTATTGATTATTGTATTGTGTTATTTAAAGACTCTGTCTCTAGTGATCTCTTCTCAGGAAAAGAAACTGAGATAAAGCTTCAAGGTAGAACCACAGAGCTTTCCATAACATGGGCAACGGCCCACCATGACCCTGTTAGAGGGAGAAGATGGATGGATGGTAATAGTAGTACTCGGGGCGGGAATCAATTTATTCTTGTGTTCAGTATAGACTATCTTCTCCTCTACATTTTTTCCAGAGCTGTTCTGAATTATTTTTCATTTACTAATCTAGCTTGTAGTAGACAATTATTTTTTGTTAATGATAAAAAATGTTTTTTGTACATAATCTAGCCAAGTTTATTTTACTTTATTGTTTAATATCTGTTATGATATTGTTTTTTTGGTTATTTAGTCATATTCGTTTATTTTTTGGTTAGTTACGATTAATGTAGGTTAATCATTTTTTATAAATAGGCAGTCAATGAGCAGCATGCATCTGGGTGGGCGTATGGTTTGTTAACCAGCACAAGAGAAACATGGAGGAAATGTTTGTCTTTTTGTTTGCTTGCCTGAGGAAAAAATAAACTGACAAAACTAAAGGAGTTTACTTGGAACATTTTTTCTTTTGCCTGCGTAAAATAAGTCCATGGTGCAACTGTGGCCTTTGTGGATTTTCACTTTTTTGAGCCATCAAAGCTGGGCCACAACACCAGTTTTCATATTTTCCTCCTTTTTCATTATTTTTATTTTTTAAGTAACTTTAAGGACCTTGCGGTATCCTGTACAATCAGGGCAGAATAAGGAGGGTAGCAGAGGTGTCAAGTAACAAGTACAAATACTTCATTACTGTACTTAATTACACTTTTTAGGTATCTATACTTTACTCCATTATGTATTTTTCCTCCTACTTCTGACTTCTACTGATTACGTTTTCACACAAGTATCTGTACTTTCTATTTCTTAAATTTTTAAAACAAACGTTACTTGTTATTCTTGGCTTCATCCTCTGCCCCGCAGCATCCAGACCTCCTGCTCAAAGCAAAGCCTACAGCCTCTGCGGTTCCTCCCGTATTGCTGCCCTCCGACTTATCCTCGGAATTCAGGCAGAGCATGCGCGGTATTATCATTAAATTCGTCAGAGCAAAAACATGCAGAAATGAACGCTTAATTTAATATGACATATTAAAAAAATCCCCATCAGCATCCAGCAGATGTGCGGTTTCTGATGGAGATGAGAAATCTGCTTTCTGGTCTGTTGAAGTACCAATAATTTGCATCCAATCTTTTAATTAAACGGTGTTAGTTTTTTTAAATGAATAGAATTATGCTCTAATGTGTAGTTACCGATCTGTTGTTACAATAGTTTAATTTGTCAAACCGGAACTCCTTGCCGTTCTTTCTCCTGTTTGGTGTGATTGCAATAGTGGATCTTGACCTGGCCGGACCAGAGCAGAGCCTGAACATTTAGAGGATGTTTGGCTCAACCTGCTGCTGTGAAGCAGGATTCTCCACCATGAACAGAATCAACAAATATGGATCCAGGCTCAAAATGAGCATCTTGATACATGGGCGTAGGCTTGCATAGGGACCATAGGGACATGTCCCTACAAACATTTTGGATCAACCGACTTGTCCCTACCAATAATTCCAAGTGAACAACATGTTATAATTTACAGCAGTAGTTGTTGAAGCAGTGGCTTCTTTTCCTCCCGCAGCTCCTCTGCCTGGTAGCTGCAGCTGCCTGCTCTTTCCTTTCACATAGCGGCACATGGAATTTTGCTGCACTGTTTAACTCTCTGATATTTCTGCCTTAACTTCCACCTCATTTTCAGATTGCTTGTTTTCTAGTCTGGATGTGCGCGTGTGCGTGCTTGGAGCGCGGGAAAAAAAAAATAACGCTAGAATACGACGGTTACCAAAATTGATATTAGGCGACAAAACTAGTCCCAATAAGCTCTATGCACAGCTCCACTACTTCCTGAATTTAATGCAGCTCCTTTGTTTCCTGTCTTTCATGATTGGATGCACTGATTAATCCAGGTGTGTATGACCTAAGTAACTGGCCAGACACACCTGGATTAATCAGTTCGTCCAGTAATGAAAGACAGGAAACAAAAGGAGCTGCCTTAAATTCAGGAAGTAGTGGAGCTGTGCATAGAGCCCATTAAAAAACTAAATATTATCTAGGCTAAAACAGGCGAATTGTTCTGATTGCAGTTCTGTAAAGAAGCAGGAGAGAGTTTGGATTTGTAGAACTTGAGAAATGAAAGTAACCAACATTGGGATTTATTTTCAAAAACTAAATATTCTGAGTCAGACAAGAGTTCAGAAAACTGCTGTTAAAATGAACAAAGACTGTAAACTATTAAAATTTCTGATTCCCTTTAACAGTATATCTTTGCTATTACTGTTATTTTATGAGAGGTAAAAGTAACAGGCGTTATTTCTTTTGCAGAACGTAACATGAGAAGGATGAGAAGGATTAGGGCTGCGACTAATGATTATTCTGCAAAGTGTTAATCTGTTGATTATTTTTTTGATGAATCGATTAATAATCAGATCAGCCAAATGTTCCTTAAAGAAGATTTTGTATGAAATGAAACCAGGTGAAACAGAAATGTTTCCTCTTGAGGAGTTCTGGATGCAGAATATTGACAGACAAACTTTTTTTATCTTAAATACAAAATGTTTACATATTTTTTAGGTATAATTCCTGCTCTAAGTGGGTCGCTCTGTTGGCTAAAGGTACATTTTAGTGGCCCTATACACCAGTTAATAATTAATCAATTACTAAATCAGTTGATGATTATTTAAATAATCGATTAATATGATTAATTGTTTCAGCCCTAGATTAAATACATGAAATGGGTGATACAGAGTAACTACAGTCAGATATACAACTTGTATAGTGAAGTTAATATTCTAAATGCTCAGTGTCAGTTCCTCTTATAGTTCCAGTGCTCATGTAAATACAATACATTCATTTGTGTCCCTTGAATGTATTATTTTGCAAGATACAGAGAGATCATATTAGATTAAAAAAATAAGAGTGGGTGTTACCTCTGCACAATTCTATATCTTCAAAAAGAAAACACAGGATAAATCCACATATAGCACACATATTTAGACTATATTTGGTTAAATAGGCACATATTTACCTTCTGTCTTAGTCGCTAGTAAGTTTAAATGCAAACATTTTCAAAGTGGAAAAAGTCCTAATTCCACATTCATCAGAGCCAGTGATGCTTTAAACATTGATAAACAGCATCTAGTGAGTGTAGTGCTTATAAGATTTGTATTAATGTAGCAATAAATGCTGCTGTTCTCTTTAAACATACCCTGATGCTCACATTAAGCATAAAAAAGAGCATGAATATTTTTGCAAAGGACCAATGACATCAGACCAATGAAACTGAAGACCAATAGTGTCCCTACTAAAGTCGAAATCAAACCTACGCCCTTGATTTGATATGTGCTTGAGAATGGCTTAGTCTCCATTCAAACCCAGGTTTAAAGCCTTGCAGGGCAGCCTAATGCCCACTGCCAACATTAAGACAGAAAAAAGAAAGAAAATAACAAACACTCAGTTCAGGTGTTTTATAAAATATGGGAATCAGGAAATTGTCTATATACCAAACTGAACAATTGTTCTCTATTTAGATTTTAAAATGGAAAAAGTTTCTTTTTTTTATATATATATATATATATTTTTTTTTATTTGACAATTCTATGTTTATATAACATGAATGCATAAATACCTCATTTTTATTTCAGTGTTAAATTCTGTTTAAAGTAACATATCATTAAAAATGTCTCCAGACCTTTACTGGATGATGATTTTCTTTATTCGGACCCCACTGATTTTTAATTGGTTACCTCTGGTATAATGTTTCTAAATATTTATTTCCCGTCATGTGCTCCATCCAATGCAGATCATTGGCTCCATCCATATAGTGAAAACTAGTGTGATTGGATGAGTCATAGAACGCAAACACTCATTGGTTAGCTAAAGGAAATCATCAGAAGCAAGCAGGTGTTCTTCAAACTGCTAACGTGAATTGTCTATGCCATGCTACAATGTGGGATTCAGAAAAAGATGTTGAAATGTCTGAAAGGTCGGAGACAGGCGAGAGCGTATCGG
>NW_015153197.1:3069-5622 GCF_000732505.1 Cyprinodon variegatus | reverse complement strand
CTTAATACACACCTGGGAGTAAAGACTGTAGATGGCCAGCAGGGACATGGGGAAAAAGATGCCGATGACAATCTTTGACAATAAATCTCCTCTCTCATTTTTATGAAGCCAGCAGAACAGGTCTTCTTTGATAACCCAATGGCTACGACCATTACCATTTATGTCATAGACAGGGTAGCTGATGTTGCTGCTGTGATTATAACTTGAGTCCAAAGCAGTTTTTTGGTTTTCCATCTTTAAAGCAGAGCCTGTTTGAGAGATTTAGTTATAAGAGAAAAGAGAGATTTTGATCATGAACAAGTGAAACAGACATTATAGCTTTACTCATGCAAAGATTTATTGGTGATGAAAAATAAATGACATTAAGTTAGAACAGTGGAGCAGGATTCATTTTTCTTTTTTCATATTGAAACTTATTTATTTTATATGCTTTTGTAATATAAAAGACAATTAATTCTATAAAATTACTCTTCTTGCTCTTATAAAAAAAAAAAAAAAACTGTGATGTAGTTCTCATAGCATCCAGCAGAGGATGCCAATGGACACTGTCCTTAGATGCATGGAGCAGGGTGTAGAGTTTTGACAAATTGTATCATGTTTGTTCAGTGGTTCTAAATTGCCATTACTACATCTCAGGCCTCAGTCCTTTTTCAAAGCTCTAAAGCCCATCTTTCCCCTCAGCCTCTCAGTCTTCAGCTGATTTTCTAAAACTCCGAGGGCATTAATTGGCTATTACTAATAAACCAAGCACATCTGACTGGATAGAATCAGTTCAGCTATTCATTTGTGTGGAAAAAGTGGTAAAAGAATTCAAACTATCATCAGCCGAGTATTGGCTCCAGTCACAGGAGGAAAGGAGGGGTCTGGAGGGTATAAACACATTGTCCCCTTTTAATCTGTTGAAGATCCTTTGATATATCATAAAATGAACTGATAAATGCTCTTTAGGTTACTATGTGTGGATTGCAAAACATTTATTTTTTCTGCAATTTTATGTCAAAATAGTAGAAAAAATAGATTTTTTTAAAACTTTTTTATAATTACATTTTTCTTAATTGTATCTGTAATTTCTAGGCTTTTTGCAAAATTATGTCAAGATAACTAGCTAAATGCACTTAGAAAATAAAAGCAATTAAAAGCAGGTCAAAACTTTTATTTAAACTTTTATTCTGATATTCACTGGAACTCCTTCCTGTCTGATGTCCGACTGCTCCTGTTTTTAGGAGCCTGCTGTCGAGCCAGTAACTGGACCCACACTTTACTGAAACTAAGTGAAAACACTAATATTATTGATTTGGGTTCCTTGGGGAACTGAACTGCAGTCAGACCCTAGTCAGTGAGGGCCTGGCTTAAGACGTTATCTGAGATAAGTTCCCTCAAATATGTCTGATAAGATTATCAGCATTTTATCTGACTTTAGAATTTTAAATAACATGAAACTAAGACTGTTCAGATAGATTAACTATCAGTTTATTGAAACATCATATCACATTGACAGCAATTAACACTGATGCATTAAGTAAATAGAAATGAAACATTTTTTTATGATCAATTAGAATGAATCAAATGTCTTATTTTATTCTAAATTGTACAGAAAGTGATGAAAATATTTACCTTAGACAGCCTTCAGATCGGATTTGTTTCCTCCACCTGAGTGAAAGTGGTTGTCCTCTGCAATCACTCAGTCATCAGCGTATATAGTTACTGACATCAGGCTGCTGTTAGACACGCCTACCTCAGCTGTTCCTGAGAAACCAGCATCTGTTAACAGTAGGAGGTTGCTTGAAAATACACTTTAAATACAACAAGAGTATCTTTACAGTGATTGAGCCTGAATGTAAACTTCTAGTGAATCTGGTTAGCTAAGAATAACTTCCAGTGGAACCACTATTACAACTTTACTGGGTCTGATTAATTGTTGATTAAATAAAGAAAAATGTATCTAAACAAAACAACATAAAAGTTACAAATTAGTAGACACCTCTGTTTGGCAACCAACAAAGCCTCAAAGAGTTTAGAGGCCAGTGTGCTGAGAGCAATTATATTTTTTACTAACTCAGTCAAAGGAGCCAAAATGGTGCTGATTGTGTTTTTTTTTTTTACCAAATATAGAGTATTCTGTTAAAATTAAAGTGTCTAATTTTATTGATAGACTCCTTATGGATATGGCAAAGCATTTAGTTAAAAAATATTCCAGGTATATTATCAGCATAGTCCTCAGAAACCTAAATACCACTTTTTAAACCTCAAACCCATCCATAGCATCAGTGGATGTCAAAATGAGATAACAATGTACCAGTAGAGAGGTGAAACTCTCTGATGTGAATAATAGAGGTGCAGGGGAGTGCATCATCTTGCTTCTGCATTATTAGACCCAAAATAGGGACTTTGTCGAGTATTACTGCCAAACAGGTTGGATGGATGTGACCTGGCCGTTCAGACATAAGTCGCCTTTGAAAGGATCAAAAGTTCAGATATGCATCAGATTTAGGCCACATAGCCAAGTGGCCTGGGTCGTATTTTAAATATTCACATTGTTGCAGTTCAGGCAGT
>NW_015153197.1:0-1404 GCF_000732505.1 Cyprinodon variegatus | reverse complement strand
CAATCAATAGGGTAATAAATAACAAAAAAAATCTATAATAATAATCTAAAAACTTTGGTTTTCAACAAACATCAAAAACGGCTGAACTTGGGCTCCGTAGAATGATCCCAGAACATCTGTGCCAGAGGATGAGGACAACAAGAACGGGCTGCAGAGGGGTTGAGCCCCGACAGATGAGGATCCCTGGAAGGAGGACAGTGGTCTATTTAAACAGTGGAAGGGGGTCTTCCTCTACGCAGAGCGTGGGCCGTTATTACCTGATCCTCCACCAGGACATGACCAGGTTTGAGCCTAAAAGAAAATGTTTAGGCCCTTGTTCAAGGACTCTGAAAGGACCATCATACAAAGGTGGTAGTGGTGTTCTGTGTGCACTGTGACGTGCAATAACAAATTTAGAGGCCTGTAATTTCTCAGGAAAAAAGAACTGGGGCAAACAATGGTGAACAGGGTTAGGAACATGAGAAGAGTCTCGCTCGGCAAAAAAACATTGCCAAAGTGGGCCGAACTCTGGCGTAGGTTAATCAGGTAAAAATGCCCCAGGAATACGTAGGTGATAATGGAACAGCAGTTCAGCTGTGAAAAGCGCCAAGGTCCTCTTTAACGGTTGAACGCAAACCAAGTGTGACCTATGGAAGGCAAGTCAACCCAGTTGTCAGTAGGGACCAGAGGATTGGGACAGCTAGTAGAAACATCACAAACCAGAGTAGGACCCCGTGTTTCAGGGTGGATAGTGCAGGGGGGGTGCTAGCTTTTTGCTTACCTCAGAGCCGTCTCTTCTCTTCCCTGGTGGGGTGGCAGATTTCCCACCTTTACTATGGGGGTCCCTTTTGGCATCTGGGATTTTGGGTCCCCCTGCACTTGCCTCGGTGCTTTGGTGGGGCACGTCTTCGGCTCTTCACAACCACTACTGAGCATTTTTCCTTTGGATAAACCTTACATGCACAAGTGCAGCCTCACAAACAACTAAAGGTGCTTGGTTCCAGGTACTTAGAGATTCACTGACATACAGAAAGCCCATATTCTGATCCGCAGCGACCACAGAATACATGTCAGATTAAATGATACTACTTATACTTCAGCGATAGTATCAAGGTGTTACTTTATTGTATCTCCTATACTATTGTAAAGGAAGAAAATATTCTAACATAGTTAACTTTGGAAAAAGGTTGGCTTTTGATTCTTCCCTTCCCCAGGTCCACTCGGCGAGCTGCGTTTGGTAATAAAAACCAACATTGCGTGTTGACGTCACAGAATTACAGAGTTTAATCCAATATAAGACAATGCATACACTTTAGAAATAAGACAATGCACAAACCTACACCAGAAACTGCAGAACAACAGAGACATACATTCCATTACCTGACATGGGAGGAAAGAAAAGGAAGCAAAGACGTACAAAGACAT
>NW_015153196.1:12294-15429 GCF_000732505.1 Cyprinodon variegatus | reverse complement strand
GTGGGAGTGACCCTGTTGATCTCATATTTGTTTTAATTTTCTTGTGTAATCCTCTCAGTTATCACTCAAGTGATCTGAATTACAATTGATTTCAATTTGACTCTTAATTTTTCTGTTGTTACTATAATTATTATTTTAAATAAATTAATTAATCCCAGTTCACAAACATCCTTATTCACGTGTTGACTTTAATTTCCCCTGCTATATCTTCACATTTATGGATTGTATCTAAAATTCCATCCAACCATCCATTTTCTGACACTCTTTTCCTAGTGGGGTCACGCGTGGTGCCTATATCTAGCTGTCTACGGGCGAAAAGCGGGGTCCACCCTGGAGAGGTCGCCAGTCCATCGCAGGGCAACACAGAGACAACCAACCATTAACTCACACCTAAGGAGAATTTAGAGAAGCCAATTTAACTAACAGTCATGTTTTTGGACTGTGGAAGAAAGCCGGGGTACCCGGAGAAAACTCACATATGCTCATGGAGAACATGCTAACTCCATGCAGAAATACCCCGGGCTGGGAATCAAACCCACAACCTTCTTGCTGCAAGGCAGCCGTGCTAATCACTGAGCACTGAGCAGCCCACATCCTAAAATATGAATTATATTTTTCAGTTTAAACAAAGATATGAAATAATACATTATACCAAACAATGGCTTAAATCATGTTATAGGTCATCAAATCAGTTTAGTCTGTCAGAGGCTGCCTGTAGTGATTATAATGTCCAGCAGGTGTCAGTATTCAGTGACACAGTATCGACACAATAGCAAAACAATTTGCTAATTGTGTCGAAACGCAAACAAGAGCTCAGATCTAAGGAGTGGCTTAGGGTAGGTTAACCACTAATCCTAGGCTTGGATTAGTTTAGTCTGCCATTAATGTAATCTATATTATGAGGAGTGGCTGGAAATACTGACATTTATTATGACATTCTGATTTTTTTGAGCTTTACTTGTTTTCTTAGTCGTCATATTAACAGCTTAGTTATTTAACAGACCAGTGAAAAGCACGAAACATTTTTAAATACAGAGTTTCAAAAGGATTCCTACCATAGAGCATATTTCCCACTGAAAATAGCGGGTAAACGAGTGTTTTTCAAACATGGGTTGATCCGCTAACAAAGGGCATTCGGCTCCCTCCCCATTAGCAATAAAAGCTGGTCTAACCAGTCGCTGGCAGCTGCGTGGACTCTGTACCCCTGCGACTGGGTGTCTGGTGACACCATCATGCAGGGTTAACATTCATGATGTCACCAGTGTGACGCAAAACCGAAAAGTAAACAATGGAGAGCAACATTAAATGGAGCCAGAGTGTAGTCAGTGAGCTTTATTTTTTGCTCTATTAACTGTCTGAATCCTTCTCACCAGAGCTGCTCCATGTTTATCGAATGGAAACTGACATGTTTCCGCGACTGGCACTGTGTGTTGACGTCCGTATGTTGAGCTCAATGATGTCACGTGATTTAGCAGGTCAGCGGCTCTGGTCTTCCCACAGCATGCGGATGAGAGCCGAGGCGATTTCAACACTCGCCGAGTCGTTTGACCCGGGTAGACGCGTCACTGAGCTGTTCCCACTGCCACTAAAAGACGATTGTTCCTGGGTTAACAACAGGTTTTTCAGCCTTAGGGGAACCACTGAATCCAAACTAGTTTAGTTTTCAGGGTTTTTAAAATTTAATATAACAGAACAATATTAACATATATCATGAAGATCAACTTAAATTGTTCATTTCTTTCCTAATATTTGTGGTTTCTGTATTTTAACTGATCATAACTGAGTAAAAAAGAAAACAGGCTGAACTATAAAAGTGCCGCGTCGTCCTGCGTTGCCTCTGGTTGTAACTGATCAACTAATGCGAACGCTGCTTTGTCATGTGACAGGAAATCTTTGCACTGGTCTGGGAGTAAAGAAGAAGAAGAAGATGATGTATGTGACCACAAAAAATGCAGGTAAAGGGTTTTTTTCTGTGATTTTGTTTTTTAATTTCCTCAGGATTGTATTTTTTCTAACCTGTTTATCTCCTTTAACCAGAGTTTGACCGACATGAAATCCTGCTGTATGAGGGGGTGGCAAAGGTCCCACCATTCAAAAGGAAAACCCTGGTTCTGATTGGAGCTCAGGGCGTCGGGAGGCGTCGGCTTAAAGCCAAGCTTCTGCTCAGAGATCCTCAACTTTTCGGCACCACCATCCCATGTATGAATTCTGACTAGTTTAAAGGATTTTATCTATTATCTTCAGGATTATTCGATGCATTGATAACAATGTCTGTCATGCCTAGACTCTTTGCTTTTAGCTGCAGTTTTCATCTTTAAATACTATGATAAAAATCCCAAGTAAAAAAGCTTTGCTTCCTGGGTTAGAAGCCTTGAATCAGCTGTGGTTTCGTCTCATCCAGACACGTCCAGGAAGCCTAAAAAGGGTGAACGTGAGAGTCGAATGTACGCTTTCACAAGTCGCTCCAAGATGGAGGCCGACATCAAGAATGGGCGTTACCTTGAATATGGAGAGTATGAAGGCAACCTGTATGGGCTGAAGGTGGACTCGATACACGAGGTGGTGGAGGCAGGACGAGTCTGCATACTGGACGCCAACCCACAGGTAGGCGGAGACGCATACCGGGGGGCCGTTTCACATGTATCCTCCTGTTTGGTTGACCCGGGAGTCTAAATTCATCTGCAGCTATTTAAACGATTCCTTGCCAGTTATTATAAAACAGGACAGTCTTATTGACTGCATTTCTAAAAAAAAAAAAAGGCCATTTTTATTTGGATAGTTTTCCTTCTCTCATTGAAGAAATCATCATTTATATAAATTCGGCTTTAATAAAAGCAGAACACATAAATACTTAAGGGGGTTTTTTCACAGGAAAACAGGCAATAAGAGTTAAATTATAAATCTGAGATGAAAGAAAAAAAAATCCAACCACTTAGTAGGATTATGTTGATTTTGTTAGCAAACAAAGATTTATAAAAAAAAAAAAAAAAAAAAATCGCAATACTACCAAGAATCCAAAGTAAACTCAAAATCTCAATATATATCTGCAAAAAACAAACAAAAACAACCCTAATAAATGAAAGTCCAAAACTTCTTTTTATTTTTAATAATAATGTCCAAACAGGAGTTCCATAT
>NW_015153196.1:7377-8534 GCF_000732505.1 Cyprinodon variegatus | reverse complement strand
CAGACTCAGTGATCGAGAAAAAATTATTGTTTTTATTTTTTACTGAAAAATGCTATATTGATTAAATAACTGTGACTGTATTAGTTTAAGGTATAAATAATGATTCATTGATCATTCCTTCCTGACTGGACTTTTCCTTTAATATCATTACTCATGATATTAAATATCATTACTCATCAAGCTACGGTAAATACAAAGAATGCGAACATTTTGTCATAAATGAAGAAAAAAATTGTAAGACAAAATGCAATAAGCCAACCAGACCCCCTTCTAATCAGAAAGCATCTCTTAAATTGTAAATTCATAGTATGTGACTCGGCCTCTTTAAAGTAAGGCTTCTATAAAATAATTGTTTTAATTTTACATCAATCAGGGTTTTATCTTATTAATAATAACCTGTTGTTGCACATGCTTTACTGTTTAATGTACAAATTACAGCATCACAGCTTGTATTTTCCTGTGTTTTTCCAAATGTTTGGCTGGAATCAGCTTCCACTCGACCTTTGACCCCATAAAAGCTTCAGGCTCATTTTTCAGGCAGGATTTTTTGAAATTTGGCAGCAACTCTGGTTCTATCTACTTTGTTCGATTTATTTAAACCTGTTTTTATTTTGGTTTATATTGATAGTGTTAAGCACTTTATTTATGTGGAAAGGACTGTAAAACAAATTAATTTCCAAGGCGACTCCTTCCAGGGGTCTATTTGAGTCCGTGCCTCAAGGGGTTATTCTTTTGCCCGATTCTATCTATTTCATAACAAGTGATTTAATAAGCAGAACATTATTCAGAAGGTTTTCAAGTCATGTGTTTTTTAGAGATTTATCAGAAGCAGCTTTTTACAGTGAATCTGTTGTCTGTGAACCAAATGAACAATATGAGCAGCTCAGATTGTTCTGCCTGGTTAGAGTAGCTTAGATAACAGAGAGCTCCTCTGTCGGTGTGACTGGTCTAAACCTAATTACAGTTAACATTTGTTTTTGGTTTTTTATAATTGACGTGCCAATTCGATTTAATCCGTTCTTCTCTGCAGCAGCTATTATAATGTTGCATTGAAGCCTCTGGAACGCCGTTGCTAACTAGCCAATATACAGGGGAAAGATTTAGCATTAGGCAATACCAGTCAGTTGCGTAGGGCCCCAAACTCTTTTTTTCCCCAT
>NW_015153196.1:3205-6193 GCF_000732505.1 Cyprinodon variegatus | reverse complement strand
CTTGTGTTGCCGCCCTGTTCTTGGTGCCAACAACAGAAATGCTATATGATTTACTTCTAATAAGCTGTTCTTCTTATTGAATTTCTGCTCAGAAGCTTTTTACTGGCAGCTACAGCATTGTTGTAACGTCCCAAACCAGGGATGCTGATCGCCTCCTAACGCTCAGCTTTTCTGTTCCAACCATATTTCTCCCTTGAAGACATTCCAGAATTTCACTGTGTCCCTTTTTTATGTAAAGGACCCATTACAAGTTTTTTTACGGTATCTTTCTGAATTAACTCAGATCTAAGGGTTTTTTATTCTCTTTTATAACAGAAAATGTGTCCTGCAAAGCTAATTGAAGAAAGCGTTGTCTTCAAATATCCATTTATACTATAGCTACTGAGTGTAAAGCAGTCAGAGATGTTTTACTGTTTTAAAAGAAAGATAAAATAATTATGCAGTGTTTTTGCCACCTTATAATAACTAACCACCCACATTGCTAATATTCTGTGTATATTCAGTGAGATTTTCCAGCATTTTCAAGATTAAAAACTAATGACTAAAGCACATCCACTTTGCTCCATTTAGTTTTCCTATTATCTTCTGGAAGTCTGTGCTGAATCGCACTGAGACTGAAACCTGCTAACTTTAAGTTCTCTTGCACCAGCAGCATCCACACTGAGGAGCTGTGGTCAGTGTGGAAAAAATAAAACTCTCTAGAAGCCAGAAGGCCGGATATGCTTATTTTATCATGAAAAGCTTCTCTTGTTTTACTGTAAATGGAACGCCAGACTAAACACCATTAAATTTTTTTGGTAATGTAATTTTGCCATAAAATGTTTTTCTGTCCTGTCAGAATAAATTCTTGTTTTGATCTCAATCCTGTGATTTTCTTTCAGCAGAGAAAATGCTTATTAAAACCTAACTGGAGGTTTGTTCACATTTTTTATCATGAGCTCTACAACCTGCAGAAGTTTCTGAAACACTTTGGCTAAACATGTCTGTTCCCAGGCGGGAATTAAACCACGTCGTTATGAAATTATTACATTTTCTCTCACTGCAAAAATTTAAATTTAAATAAGTTATTTTTCTTGAATTGAGGACAAGACAATTTACAATCAAAATAAAATTAAAAAGCAATGGCATTGTTATTATTTTAAAAGCAAAAATGCTAATTTCATTGTCAGATCATCTTATTTACCTGCTCAAATTAAAGGTAAATACACTTATTTTAGGAAATGTTTACTTATTCCTAGAGCAATTTTGCAGTGTGCCAGTTTTGTTTTTTTTGCCCTATGAATTTGTGGAAATTATAATCCCTGTAGATATGCAAAATAACTGGTACAATTTTCTCTGATGTATTTTGTGAAATACAGAAGAAATGATGAAAACCATCTTCCTTTTCTCAGCCTCCATTTGATTTATTTTGCATTAAGCGTGAAAAGCTGGAGGAGCCGTGATAATTCCTGTTTTACAGTTCAAATTTTTTGAAAGGGGAACCTTTATCTCCAGGCATTCGGTTTCTGGGTTAGAATCGGCCTTTTTTTGGTCAGGACTCCCCACTGAAGGTCTGAGGAACAAGCAGCTCTCTCTTTCCTGCTGGTCTCATGTCCTGCCATGCAGAATCTGTTCTCCTGATTTTGTACCTTCTGATTAAAATCCTGATCATCACATGTTTTACCACATCTTAATGACTTCTTGATGTCATCTTGCATTCACATCTTCCCCATAAAATCTATTTTTGATTGTTTTTTTTCTGTCGTGGAGTCTTTTCAGACCGCTTTGCTCTTCCTCTTCCATTCCTCTTAACCCCTCCCCAGTATATATTTTCTACCCTCTATATTTTTCCTCTATACATTCCCTCTCCTGCCTCTGTGATGCTCTTCCCTGCCATGTGGTGGCTGTTTGGCGTTCTGATCTGTCTGCTGGTGGCCCTGGTCACCTTCTTGCTCCTAACCACTGGGCAGCGCTATAAGCTGTTCAGTGAGAAGTGTCTGAAACCGCCGGGACCCCTGGTCACCGACAGCAAAGAGAGGGATGCCAGACTAAAGAGAGGTAAAAGAAAGAAAATGATCTTGATTATAAAGAGGGCTGTAAATACTGGAACTTTAACTGTATTTATCTTAACTTGCTTCATAACAGTTTCTATCATCATGTATTTAGCACACAGCAAAAAACTGAAATCTAAATAAGTGATTTTTTCGTATTTGAGGAGGAAAGTGAGACACTTTGCCAGTGGAACAAGACAACTTACATTTGAAATAAGAAAAAACTATTTTATTATCTTATTTCAGGTGCATGTTATCCAATTATCTTATTTTAAGAGGAAAATACTGATTCCATTGGCAAATTACCTTATTTATCTACTCAAATTAACAATAAATACACTTAATTTAGGAAATGTTCTAGATCGTTTTTGCAGTGCATTAATTTGCTGTAGTGTTTATACACGGGAGAAATTATCTAGAAATAAGTAAAACATTTCTTAAATGAAGTGGATTTACCCTTAATTTGAGCAGGTAAATAAGATTATTTGCCAATTAAATGAGTATTTTTACTCTTAAAATAAGATAATTAGATAACATGCACTTGAAATAAATCAAAGCTATATTGTTTTCTTATTTCAAAGTAAAATTTCTTAATCTAATTGCAAAAAGTCCTCATTTTAAGACCAAATGCAGATATTTTAAGAAAAAACTACTTATCTAGATTTTGATTTTTTTCTAGTGTATACCTGCAGGAACTACTGTTTATACATAATCAGTAATATTTTGGTACAGCTTCATGTAATATCCCATATACTCTCAGGTAACTCTCTTTTTTAGTGTTTAGCAGATAGTTATTTATTAGATAATCACTTCAGTGAACAATGCACAGTATTGAGAAACTAAAAGACACCCTTCAGAAATCCTTCAATGTTTGTAGGAAAGTGAATAAAATCCAGGAGCCTTTTTAAAAAGGACATGGTAATTAATAAGCAGCCGAGCTAACAGCTATTAAATGCAA
>NW_015153196.1:0-882 GCF_000732505.1 Cyprinodon variegatus | reverse complement strand
TCAAAATATTCCTGGATAACGGCAGCTATGTTTGGGGCGCCGACAATATCCATGTTTTCAAAAGCCGCAGCAGGAAGAATGACTTCCGGTTCAACGGTCAAACAAAGTTGTCGTCCAATCAGCGCTTCCTTTTATCTCTGTGGAAAGATAGGAGCCACATTGGGGAAGGGGGGGGGGGGGCATATTTCACACTTTGTCCTTGACAGGAAACAGTTTGAGATATCAAAAAAACTCAGCACAAGAAAAGCACATGCAGCACGAGACAGGCATTTCAGTAGAGGATCACATATCAGAGTCACATGACGTCAATCTGACATTTGAGACATAAGTTGTGTGTGTATGATCAATGACCGCAGGCCATTGTCCTTGATGAGATGGAACAGTTCTGGCACGTCCACATAGGGCTGGGTATCGTTCAAAAATTTTCGGTGCCGGTACCAATACCGATACCTTCACTTTGATACTGGTTTCTGAACTATACTTTTTTGCGATACCAGTTTTATAATATAAATTCGAAGAAAAAGAAAATTACACAACATAATAAAGTACAAATCTTGAGTTTTATTTTAAGCTTTGATTTTCCCATTTACATTTTTCCTCTTACATAAAAAAAAAATTCAGTGAAGAAGAACAGTTGCAAACAATTCAGTGTCTAATATTCACTGAAACAGTGTGAGGACCTTTTTACTTAGCAGTTTTCTTTAGAAAAATGAACATGTCTGCTTTCTCAGGAGACAAACAAGCCCGTTGAATGGGATTCCTACTGACAGCGCACCGCTGGTATGGGGGGGTCAGAAATAAGGCAGGATGGTTATTTGGATGAACTGACTGCACTGATTAAGTTTTCAGGTGGATTTTCCCACTTAAACATAATAAAACTAC
>NW_015153195.1:13412-15447 GCF_000732505.1 Cyprinodon variegatus | reverse complement strand
AAACCTTTATTTCTTTACAGTTATCATACAATGAAATACTCCATACAACATTGAAATCAAGGAACAAACACTTTTTACAGGCCCAAGAATTTGTTTAACAAATAAAATTACGGTATAAACATTGTTAACTACTGTACTTTACTGTAAAATAATATAGTTATAATAAATAAATAAGTAATAATTTTAATCATCAATACGAAATGAAGGGTTAATATTGCGGGGA
Source organism: Cyprinodon variegatus (assembly GCF_000732505.1). Taxonomy (NCBI): domain Eukaryota; kingdom Metazoa; phylum Chordata; class Actinopteri; order Cyprinodontiformes; family Cyprinodontidae; genus Cyprinodon; species Cyprinodon variegatus. Next base: position 15,224 of record NW_015153195.1, on the reverse strand, counting down.
TCGGAACGGGAGAAAATGAAAAATGATTATGAAAAAAAATACAAAGTACAGTAGTACAAATAGTGACTGACATGTACAGTACAGTACAGTATTTCACTGCTGTTCTGACGGAGCCGCTGCATCCTGATTGCTCTGTGGCGTTTTTTTCTTCTAAAGCCTGCGGTGCAGGTGTGTGTTTTTGAGAGAAGAACATCGGTAGTTGTTGTCGCTCTTTTTTCTTCTGGGCCAAAAGATCCTTATAAACTGACATGCCGCCATTAATTATGTTTGACAATGAGGTTTAACAATGCATGATGCAAATCCGTGAAGCAGCGAGACTGTGAAAAGTGAACCGCGTTATAGCGAGGGTTCACTGTAATGTACTATTTAGATCAAGATATAAGAAGCATTACTTCTGCATAACATGGCATCAAATATTCTGTAGCTATAAGTAGCCTATAATAATCTACTATTAATTAATACATTTAATTTCAAAACAAGCTCAGACTGCATGAATGAGCTCAAAGAGCAGAGTGTTCATTCACCTGTAACAGGTAACCTCCCCGTTACTGACGCATGATATGATAACTACATCATTTAATAATCATGTGACAGCTAAACACTGCCCAGATAACAAAATGTATTTGGCCCGGATCCAGCCCAGATTCATCATGACATCTGGACCAAATCCGCGCAAAGGATCTGGGCCGGTGTCTTTTAGCACAACGGGCCAATACCGATAAGGACCCATTTTACTGATGAGGGTCAGCTACGGGCCGGATCCATACCAGATGATTTGCCCGTTTTCCCTGATCTGCTCTGGATTTGGGCCAGATGTGCCTCTAATCTTCTGTTACTGCACTAGAATTGTACCGGATAAGGAATCTTTGGCTACTTTTACACTGCAGGCCTCATTTTATTAAACCCTCTAAATGTTTAATATTAATAACAGAAGAAATACCTTTCAAAAAATATGAGTGTTTTTAAAATCTAGTGATTTTTAGAAAGAAAATAAAAGAATAAAAACAGTTAAGCATTTTAAAAGCATCTTTACAAAAAAAAGGAACATAACAGCATTTTTTAAATAAATGATTTATAATGAGAACATATCATTTAACCATATATTTGGGGGGTAATTAATCGAATGCTTATTTATTTATTGAACATGTATTTATTTATGTATTTATTTAGACTAGATGATGAGCTTTATTGATCTCACAGCGGAGAAATTCACTCGTCACATATTGGCATAGAAGTTACTGGAGGTGCAAACAGGGAGGGAAAAGGTGCATTAAGAATAAGCAATATATATACAGTATATCCAGGTATATACAGTATATCAAGATAAATACTGTAGGATTAAGGTGCAAAAGTGTACATGTATTGCACACAATGAAAAACAAAATAAAAATAGGAAATAAAAAAATAAGAAATAAAGATATGTACAATCTGGATGGCTTATATACAGGGGGAGAAATATTGCACATTCAACATATTGCACAGGATATTGTTCACAGTCAATAAATACAAAACTATAATGTAGCTGCACAGTGGTTTTTACAGGAGTTATTGTGGTTATAGTGCATTATTATAGAGTCTGGTGGCAGCAGAAATGAATGACCTGCAGTAGCGCTCCTTCTTACAGACAGGGTGTCTAAGTCTCTGACTACAGGAGCTGCTCAGCTCCTATTTTTATACATGGGAGAGCTGTTCCTCCATACCTAAAAAAATCTTATCTGTGCAAATAAGCCTTAAAACATCTGAACACGTACTTTTTATCAGAGGATTCAACAAGTTTCAAAATCTCTGAAGATAAGGCCACGGTGTGGTAGC
>NW_015153195.1:11543-12576 GCF_000732505.1 Cyprinodon variegatus | reverse complement strand
TATTTTACAAAACTAAAGAAAATATATTTTCTTACATACCTTTTTGAACAACTTTGGCTTATCTTAATGAGGAATCAACTTTGGATATGATTTTCATTTCCAAATCACCAGCCGCAGTACTGTCTCTGTCGCCTTTCTCTGGTTGCGCCTCAGTCCATATCCAATTTAATTCATTTTATTTTTCATTAAATAATAGAGATGCAGATAAATATAAATAAACAGTTCTCAGATAAGATCGGAGGTGTATCTATAACTACGCAACAATTTTCATGAAATAAGATAATGCAGTCACTATGTTAAATTAATTAATTAACTTTATTTTAATCAAAAACATCATAAAATAGCACAATATCACACCAAGATCCCCAATAAACCTGCTTTTCATTTGACTGCAGGCCCACAAATCGTCACCTTTAGCACGGCAGAGCTCTCAAGTGCCACTTGGTGTTTGTCCGGGTACATTGCAGTTCTTTTTGAAATAAAAAAAAACTGGCCTCAGGAAATACATCGTGATTCACGCAGGAATCCTGCAGGAATCCCGCTGGAAACCGTCCATTCCCAACCAGTACCCACTGTACTACCACAGATGATTCCGCTCTCGAAATGGAATGGAACGATTCAGATTAGCAAGCAGAATTAATAGAAGGGGTAGAGCGTAGCAGCCGGTTGCTCGGGCTGCCTCTCACAACTCCAGACCGGTGCGCGGATGACGCCATACACACTCCGCTTTGTTTTTACAAAGTAAAAATATATAAAACATATAGCCGCGGATGTTGGGGGGACAGTGATTCACCTACATTTTATGAATGCTGGCTTACCATAAATGATAAATTATGAACAGTTTAGTTTGTGCCTTCAAGTCGTTTGCCCATAGGAAGACGTTACTTGGACGACATATCTTTAGAACAGCTCCAAATGACACAAAACTCATATGGGCCAATGTAAAAAAAACAGCGTTCCCCTTTAAGCCGTAACATCCCGCCACCACGAAACACCTAACCCCTCCCTGCTAATCAGCAGCCACCTGTGGCAG
>NW_015153195.1:4689-6176 GCF_000732505.1 Cyprinodon variegatus | reverse complement strand
TTAACTTGTTATCTCACAGTTTTTGAAAATAATATTGGAGAGAAAACTGTGCTTGGGAGCAGGATTAACAGAGTTGTTGGAATTATGTCAAATATGTGTTGAGAAATAGGCAAACTTTTACTCTTATTAGATATCGCATTGTTGACTTGTTCCAAGGTGCCGTAAACTGACAAGAACCACTTATACTTGTAAGAAAACAGTGGATATGGATTATAGATAAAGTGAATCTCTGGAAAACCAAACAATGTAAGGTGAAATGATTTGATTAAAAAAGAAAAAGAAAAAGAAACCTACTATCAAAAGTGTCAATATGTATGTAGCTACGGCTTGTTGGTTCTGGTGTCTCTCTTCTTAATCCCAGATTACTCTTGGAAGGCCATGTAGCACAGAATTTTCCCTTTGCTCGTGTGTGGTTCAAGCAATTATACAAACATCTGTGTACCATCTGGGAAACTTCGACCACTCAGAAGGAGGAATCTTTGGCAGTTATTTGGATTTCATAGCACCATTGTTTTATACGTATTGTTGGAGATAAAATGTCAGTGATGTAAGACCCTGACTTCATGTCCCTTTAAAACCATGGCGCAAACTCGTCCCATTCTCTTTGCCCTGTAACCTCTAGACATGGGCACAGGTTTGCATAGGGATCATAGGGACCTGTCCCTTCCCAAATTTCGGACCAACCTACCTGTTTCTATAAATAATTTGATGTGAATAACATAGTTATAATTTACAATACAGTGTTTTTGCAATAGTCACTTCTTTTCCTCTCGCTGGCTTCGCTGCCTGGTTGCTGCTGCTGCTGTTATGCCGCGCAGCCACTCAGATGGAGTGGTGTTATACCCAGTCTTTTCTTCCCTTAGAGTCAGTAACTGTGCTGTGCTGCTTAACTCCACTCTCATCGGTTGTTCTCCCTTAAATTCATCCTTCTCACTTCCTTTTGTCTGTTTTCTAGTCCGTATGTGTGCGTGCATGCTTGGAGTGCAAAATTAAAATTTTCAAAAGTACTCCAAGTTAAAAAACTAAAAAACATTATCTATGCTAAAACAGGAGAAAGCTGCTGATTGCATTTCTGTAAAGAAGCAAGAGAGAGTGTTGTGATTTGTTGAACCAACAATATGTTGTCCCATTTGCCATGATCATGGTTTTTGGACATTAGAACCAATGTCCATATTTCATCTTGAAATACCTCCCACAGAGGTGTGACTTGCCAGCCCCCTCTCGCCCCTATCGCTGCTAGTTATTTCAAAGAGGGTAACGAATCATTTGACTAAAGGTTATTGGTTCTTGATTAAGCAAATCATTTAATAAAACATTATTTGGGCAAATAATGTTTTATTCACCTCATGGATTTGCATTGTGAATTGGTCTGAAAACATTCCAATTTCTCAAAATTAGTGAAAAGCTTATTTGGTCATATACCAAATTTTTTCAAATAAACTTTGGTTTTCAAATACAAAATCCACCTTAAACTGTGATATGGTTTT
>NW_015153195.1:0-1999 GCF_000732505.1 Cyprinodon variegatus | reverse complement strand
GAAATACGGACGTTTGGTCACCCTATGCTAGTCCTCTGGGGCTGCAGCACCGGGTAAACTGGGTGATGCGCGCCACGTCAGTTGGCAGACCAGCGCCTCTCTCCAGGGATTGGACTTGAACTGTTAAACCAGATAAGTGACTCACTCTTATAATCATCTCCTGTCAGATGTTCGTGGTAACTCATCTGTGTTTCTCCCACTACCAGAGTGTCTGTAATTGGGCGGTGCCCCACCCCCCTCCTGCAGTTGTTGTGAGCCGCAGATCCTCAGCAGCTTTACTTCTCTTCCATCTGTTTATGTTTTTATTTCAATAAACGTTTTTAACTTTCCTACTGGCTGTCTCGCCTTGAATACTGGGTCCATCTGTCCCGTTTTATGACATACACATTCAAGACCCTTTGGACAGACTCTTAGACCCCTTTTTCTAACGTTTTATTAGCTTTTATTTTATCCTGTGCTTATTTTTTTTTGTAATTTGTTCTGTTTTCATAGTTATTAGATACACTTATACTGTAATAGGGAATAGTAGGCCATAAAGACACTGATACTATAGCTATGGTTGTCTGAGATTAATGAATACAGTAAATGATTTATCACTCAGAGCCAGATCTACCCCCATGTCTGTTAAGAAATATGGAATAGAATAGAATACAAAACCCCTTAATTGTCCCATAATGGGGAAATTATGGTGTTTACAGCAGCAGAAAGATTATAGAAAAAATAGTCACACAAATGCGAACCTTAAAAATAACATGAGAATATGAGAATAACATAATAGTGAAGAGCCAAAAGATAAAGAATAAAATACTGTACTGTAAAAAGTGTTTTAACAATATAAACTGTGGACCCGTAGAATAAATAACCAATATACAGCTATGAACATTTGTACAGTAATGGATATTTGAAAATAACAGCAACATCAGAGAGGGTCAAAATGACAGAGGCACGTTATTTAACTGACTAAGGTAGACACTGTGCAAAATCAGCATGAATGTAACAAATTATTGTGGTTGTTGGGAACAGTGGTGGTTATAGAGTCTTACAGCTACTGGGAGGAAGGATCTGTGATAAAGCTCCCTGGTGGAGCTCTCCAATTCTTCAACAGCTTCATGCATGGGGTGGGAGACATTATCCAACAGAGATGTTAATTTAGTTAGGATCCTTTTGTTTCCCACATCCTGTACTGAATCCAGAGGGCATCGAATCACACAGCTGGCCTTCCTGATCTGCTTATCCAGCCACTTTCACTGCTGTTCCTTTAATTCCAATAAAATATTCAAATCTTTCTAAAAGAATATTATGGTCAACTGTAAAAAATGCAGCACTGAGATCCAACAGGACAAGCAAAGATACAAGTCCATTATCTGAGGCCATGAAAATATCATTAGCAACCTTCACCAGAGCTGTTTCGGTGCTATGATGAGCTCTAAAGCATGACTGAAACTCTTCAAAAAGTTCATTATGGTGTAAGTGATCATACACTTGTTAGGCAACTACTTTCTCAAGGATTTTAGATAAGAAGGGACGATTGGATATAGGTCTCTAATTGACCAAGTCATCTGGGTCAAGAGACAGTTTCTTAAGCAAAGGTTTAATTACAGCAACCTTAAAAGCCTTTGGTACATATCTCTGTAACAGAGATAGATTAATCACATCTATAAAGGAGGAGTAGATCAAAGGGAATACCTCCTTAAATAACCTTGTTGGATCTGGATCTAACAAACATGTTGAAGGCTTAGATGGAGACAATAGTTTTGCTAACTCTGGAAGTTCAAGTAGATCAAAGCAGTCTAAACCTGGTTCCGATTCCATAACTACCTCAGATGCAGCCCCACCCTCCAGTGACGAACCAAGAGGAGTGCCAATGATCTTAATTTTTATAAGATCAATCTTATTTATAAGAATCCCAGGAAATCATTACTGCTAAGAGCAGGTGGAATTGATGGTTCAACTAACCCCAGGCTCACACAGACTCCGGTCTTACCGTTGCGGTGCGGTG
>NW_015153194.1:12990-15461 GCF_000732505.1 Cyprinodon variegatus | reverse complement strand
TTGTAATAAACTTTATTTTTAGACTGTGATGTTTTATGATGGTAGGATGTCAGTTTTTGTGCTGACCTTTCTCAGACTGGTCATTGACTTCATGAAATAATCTAAACCTTCAGCAATCCTTTTGGTTTGTCACAGTATTTCTACTAAAGCAGAGATGGTATGAGGCAATGTGTGATCATCTAAATATATATCTCATAGTTGCAGAGCTGGTACAGCAGATTAATTACTTTCTTTTAAGCCGGCTGGGTCTGAAAGAAAATGAGTCGCCTTTTAGTCCCTTTAAAACAGGAGTTTTTCAGTCATAATATATAAATATGATTATGAACATCTTTTTCAAAGATTTCCCTTAACAGAATGAAACAGGTGGACAACACGGGCAAGATCGAGTTCCAAGAGTTTAAGGTGTTCTGGGATAAAATGAAGAAATGGATTGTAAGAACCTCATAATGGGTTGAAGTGGTTTATCATCAGGGGTGGAGGTGGAGTGAGTCTTGTTGTGGTTGTGAAGGTTATTTTAGACCAGCTTGTTGTTGCAGATGCTCTTCCTGTCCTTTGATTCGGATCGCTCAGGGAAGATGTCTTCTTATGAGCTTCGTATCGCTCTGAACGCTGCTGGTGAGTCGACTTATCTGCATTATTTATACCTTCGTTTACTTTTGACTTTACATTTCTAAATCATTGATATGCATTTTAAAAATATTTCGCATTACTTTCCTGTTCAAACATGTTGCAGGTGATGCTATAGCTCCTGATTAGGACCGCAGTGAATTTAATTCTCCACTTACAAAGAAAATGCACATTCACACCCCGTACCTGTTCCTGAGAGGGAATGCCTAGTAAATGCATGCGAGAGCGTGCACAAGAGCGTGCACTGTTTAAAAGTTGCTGTTTGCATCGCTCATTAAAGCTTACCTTCCAGAAGATTTGCAATTTTTCCACTATGTCAGGATCACCACCAGTGAGTTAAAATATGGAGGAGCATGTAGGACATTCTTATGTAAACATATCACCAGAATGATTGACAATCAGGAGGACCACTTATTTAGATGATCCACCTGGAAAAAGAAGATTCTCTCCTATACCTTGAATGCCGATATTTATAAATGTCATACATCCCATGTTTCCTTACCTTTTGGACACAATAAAACACCAACATTGCTGATATTGCTTCTCTGGCCCAATTAAACATCTTCAATCCTTTCCTGCATCACTTTAACATCAGATTACTAAACAACCAGCATACGACCGCTTCTCTCCCACTCCTGCAATGAAAACAGCAACTAGATGGAAACAAACAGCAGTTCTTAATATCAGCCCCGTTAAACTTATCAGATCGATACTGAAACGCTTAAAAATGAACAATATTGACCAATATGGATATTATAAGTCTGATATATCTTGCATCCCTGGTAGAAATGTTTGCTGGTAGCTACAGACTGTATTATCCACAGTAAAGAGTCAGAGTCTNATCCCAACAGTAACTCCAGCCCTAAGGGAAAATAACAAAGAGCAGAAGAGGATCCTCGGCGCCCTCTGGTGGGCAAGCCTGAGGATCCCAACAGAACCCAATCGATGTATCCTTCAACCGTTTATATGGGGAAATCCTCCTCTGTCTTAAGGCTTCAAAAACAGATTACTGAAAACATTTGGATAATAGAACTTTCTCCTCCATAACCTCTGATTTCAAACCATTTAGTGAAGCAAACACAAGTAAAATACTGTTTCCTTATAACAACAGCAGAAAAATGCTTCAATAAAGAAGGGATAAAGCCAGGGTTACTTCAGGATTTTTAAAGCTTTGAGGTTCTGCTAAAGGACTGAAATCAGTTAATATCTCTCCTGCAGCAGAAAATGTTAATGTTGTCCTGATTTACTATAAGTCTATTAACATTGGAACATGATTTGTAAACAGAAAAAAATGAAATCCTCTATCCTTTCAGATTGAGTAATGTATTGCATTTTTCTTTTCAATTTGCATTTCACAGATCACCTTCTCTTCACTTTGCAAACAAATACAAACATTTAAAACAATAGATAGTTTATGTCCATAGAAATGTGTCTCCAGAGGAAAACCCGCCCCAGTAGCAAAGAGAATATCCTCTGAAAACCGTGATTTTAAAAGAAAGGAATGAATAAAACTTTGTTAAAAAAAAAAAAGACTAACAAAACAAAATTAAATCTGTAAATTCTTTTGAAAAAAAAAAAAAACAAATATGTGAAAAAAAAAATTAATTAACATGAAAACCTAAATATAAGAAGACTTAAAAAGCAAAATCTGAGAAAACAGCAATTTTTTCTCAAAACCTTTTCTTGTTTTATGATTGTTAGTTTTATTTCTGGATTGCTGTTCTTCTAATTTCAATTCTAAATAAATCCAGACTGATGCTAGACCTTTAGGCTTAAAACATCATCACCACCTTTAAACATTGATCTTAGATCGCAGCTCTCTAGGTAAACGTTATTAAAAGAAC
>NW_015153194.1:9755-10994 GCF_000732505.1 Cyprinodon variegatus | reverse complement strand
AAAACGCCTTAAAATGAATTTATTTAAAAGGTTTTATTTCAGAGGTATTCCTGCTGTGTGGTTTTATCGATGAACTCTGTCTGTTATGTAGGAACTTTCCAGGCCCTGGATAAGTTTAACAGGGGCAGAGTACAAATGAACATGATGCAGGTAAACAGAACAAACTCATTACTCTTGTTCTTTACTCCGAACTGGTAAAACATCGAGGTATTTTATTAATATCTGAAACTGACAGATTTTCATGCGTCCTGCGACTCTTAATTCTAACATTAATTCCAGATTAGATTACACAGCATATCAAGTTGATTTAACAGCATTTTTTTCTATTTTAGTTCCTTTTGTTGTCCATGAACGTCTGAGAACCAGATGGAAGCAGTCGGCGCTGGAGGAGGAGCTGGAAGCAGCGACACATCTCTCTATTTGACTTTTTCCTTCTTTAAATGCTTAACCTGTCATTTAATGACTAAATGTGCACCAACATGTTTAAGTGGTTCATCTTTGAATTTTGCTGCTTTTTCTTCACTTGTTACCTGAATGCAAGGAAATTGTGAATAAAAACCTTTAAACATTATAAACATCTGCTTCAGTTGTGCTAAAAGTTAAATGCTGTCATATCTTTATATGTTTCTATGTTCTTGCTTAGATTTTAATAACTTCTTTTGTCATCGTTTTTGTTTCAGAAATAATTTATATGTAGAGAAATTTCTCCTGATATTATTGAAAGCAAAGAACACATTTTCAAAAATGAAAGTCTAACAAAAAAAAAGGTTTTAAGAGTAGTTTTTTATGTGGGATCTAAAGTTTTAAAGTTAAAATTTTTTTTCCAGATTTTTTTTACTTATTTTATTTTTCTAATATTTTTAAAATGTTGTATTTAATTTAGATGCTTTTTTTTCAAAGTTTTTCAGAACATTTTTTTTATTCTCCTCCTTTTGAGGAGGACTGACTCTTCAAATTACACCTATGAGCCCTCTTTTATATTTTTATATATATATATATATACATATACAAATACATATATATAAATATATATATATATATATATATATATATATATATATATATATATATATATATATATATATACATACATATATATCAGCATCATACATATGTATGACGTATGTATGATGCTGAGAAACTACTCCATGCATTTGTTACTTCAAGGCTGGACTATTGTAATTCTTTACTATCAGGAAGTCCACAAACTGTAGTTAAAAGCCTTCAGCTGATCCAAAA
>NW_015153194.1:6757-8750 GCF_000732505.1 Cyprinodon variegatus | reverse complement strand
TGGAGGTTTCTTCCTGTTAAAAGGGAGTTTTTCCTCTCCACTGTCGCTACAAGCATGCTTAGTGTGAGGGATTGCCTTCCAGTCAATGAGTCGATGCAATCAACTGGTTTTCCTTAAATAGAAAACGTTATATCAATTTGACTGTATAATCTGGTGAACTGTAAAGTACCTTGAGATGTGAATTGGCGCTATATAAATAAACAGAACTGAATTTAATTGAGTTCTTTGTCGGCGCGGTATAGCGTGAGGCCCTCCAGGCTAATAGCATTATCCAGTATCGATGAATGAAGCCATGATTCAGTCAGGATGATGACGCAGCAGTTACTAATCTCTTTTTTTGAATAGAGGTCGAGTCAGAGATGATCCATTTTGTTTTCCAGTGAGCGAACGTTGGAGAGCAGGATTGATGGGATCAGTGTTCTGTCGTAATTCCTTCTTAGCTTTGCTCTTACATCTCCTAGCACACCACTTCTTCCGGCCCCTGGCCTGTTCCGTGGACCGGCTGCATTGTTTACATTCGTCCGTAGCACTATGCAGATTTTCAAACAATCAAGAGTGGCTGTGTTTAAAACATTTTCTGACTGTAGCTCCAGCAGGCATTGGCAGCCGTAGATGCGGGATCATTTCCATGTTTGTAGCGTTCTCAATGGCATATTTAGTGGAATTGTTGACAGAATTGCCGAGAGCTGTATGAGTCCGCCAGGCGCCGCCATTATGTCCATATAGCACAACTTCTCCAGAAAACGGATAAAAACTGGGGACCCCTGTTGAAATTGTGAAGTCTGTAGGAAATTGGAGACTGACACACAGCAGACTGCGAGGAACAAAGCAACCTTTTCATTAAAGCACTCTCTGGCTCATGCCCCTACATATGCAGCCCTTTCTGTATATGTACTATCTCAAAATAATGAGATAGTATCTCATTATAACGAGATACTATCTCGTTATAATGAAATATTTTATTTAATTTTTTTAACAGAGTGGCAGAGACAGGCTTCCATAGGTTCTGTTACCTATATCTATTATAAACAGATTTCACCCAAGCTGTGAGCCCTGTGGTTCTCCATAAAACTGTAAAACTACTGTGTAAAATCAGTAATATGTAGACCTCTTCTGTACATTATTATTTCTTATCTAATTCACTGGAAAGCAGCATTTTCTTTCTTTCTTTTTTTTTTTTCATGGAAAATTTGTTAACAACTGAAAATAAAACAAAATAATTTAGCCTGGTTTTAGCTGAAGCTCCAGATATGGGACTTTCTTTTAATTATTCTTTAATCCACCAGATTATATGTGACCAACAGCTGAGGATTATGCCAGGACAACCTTGATTTATGATCCCAACCATTGTTGCATTCAGTATAATAAATTTATGGTGGTTGGCAAGGAAAATGAGTGTGTTCACTAGAGATGAAACAAAGAACTCACCAGCAATATGTTCTCCAAGCTTTGGACCAATCAAAATAATACAACATGCTCTGTGTTTGAGTCTGGAGGTTTATAGGAAACGTTGAGTTTCACTACATGGTTCCTATTCTGAGACATTTTTTCTTTACCTGAGTTCATTGTCTAAAACATGTGGGTGAGTTTTACAACAGATGTCAGTAATCTCTATGGTGGGGGCAATGGGGGGTTGTGGAGTTTGTTTCTACCAATCCAACTATGGTATTATGTGCATGTAAACATAGCTGACAATAATTATTTGTCCATGGATATCTGCTAATTCAACTCAATTTAGTTTTTTTCTATAGCGCCAATTCATAACAAATGTCATCTGAAGAACTTTACAGAGACCATTCAACCAGATCGTACTGTCAGATTGGTACAAAGTTTTCTAAGGGAAATCAGCTGATTGCATCGACTGATTGCCAAGACCGACTGGGGTTCAAGGAGACAGAAGCAGATATAGAAAAAGAAGCAGAGATACAAAAAACAACCATCAACCAGCTCCACAGGCGGCTAAATTCAGGAAACGCACAGCCATAGAGACGAG
>NW_015153194.1:5270-6645 GCF_000732505.1 Cyprinodon variegatus | reverse complement strand
GACCAGATGAAGCTACTATGAGAAAAAGCAGAGAGTGCAGAACGTTAGAAATTGAACTAAAAGATTGTGCAGAGCGGGAGAATAGAGATAGAATGAAGCAGAATGATGAAAAATGGGTCCCTATGTAATGAAATAAATCAATGTTTGCTTATAAGTAAAGGACAAGGCAAAAACAAATATTTTAAAATGTCCAATTTATTATTCCATATCATTTTATATTTTTTACTTATTACAGATCTAAAACCACATGTTAATTCATTCCCAGACTCTACCAAAGCCTGTTTAACAGTGAGGTTGGAGTCTAGAATCCATAGTTCTGAAGCCAGATGGGAGTCTAACTGTTGCTGATTTATTATTTCACATAATAGCCAAAGAAATGATCTAAAATACACTGGAAATAAGGAATCAGTCATTTAGGTTTTCAGATGACTATTGGGTCTCAGTATGAAAAGGATCCAAATCATTTGACCAAACCAACCTTCTCTAAGTCCATCTCAGTCCTCAGACCTGAACCCTACAGAAAACACTTCCTCTGAGCAATCCCTGTGATCTGCAGCCATTTAAAGACATAGACTTAAACTTTGATCCAGGAAGTTAAACGTTACCAGGGTTATTCCTCACTAGTCTGAGGTCGATATCAAAAGGATCTGGATGCTTTAGTTCTAAACGGTTTCCACCTTTTAGGAGATAATGTGAAGTTCACAGATAGTCCCCCTTAAGCCAGAGCAAACTTATTTATTTGATCTTATTTTATTGTTGGGATCCTCATTAGCACAGCTAAGCTGTCGCTTAGCTACTTTCTTTAGTGATTTAAACCTCTTTGGTTTTACCTTCTCTGTTAATGTCTCTGGAAGCATGTTCCATAAATGTGTTGCTCTGCTTGTGAAAAAAGTCTGTTAATTGTACTTATTGTTGCTGAATAGAAGATTCTAGTTAAAAGATTTTTTTTCTCTTTGCAGTTCTAATATATTTCAGCAAAGCCAATAACCCATAGAATAATCTGTCCTGTACTGGAAGCCACTTTAGTCGACTCAGCATGACTTTTGTTCTGGTTCCATCATCATAGCAGAGCACCATCCCAGCTGCTCCATTCTCTACGGTTTATAACTTAAATATCATTTGATTATTATTTAATTATATTATGTTTTATTTCCTTTTATTTTTCTAACATCAGCAGTTTAACTTTTATGTATTTACTTCTAAACCTCAGTAGACCTGTAGTTAATCTAGTTGTCCAGCAGATGGCGATCTCTGACCTTGTTTGACTTCACCATCCAACCTTCAACATAAAAAACATTCCTTCTGCTCCATTTGGTTTCATTTAGAAACAGGTTTTGTTGGAACAAACAAGCAGAAAGTCGACAGAGTGAAGCTG
>NW_015153194.1:0-2224 GCF_000732505.1 Cyprinodon variegatus | reverse complement strand
CTGACAGAAGAGGAGTGGAACAGACGGGAGCAGGAGCTGATGGAGAGAATGATGAAAGCTTTAGCAAAGGAACCAGAGAAACCAACAGTGCCCTCTGTGGAGGTGGCAGAGAGCAAGGATGATGGAGGCATTCCAGACAGTAAGTTTAAAATGATGAAGAATTAACCACTGAGTTTCTACAAACTCTTGGCTCAACCCATTTTTTATTTTAGAATAACATTTATTTTTTCTTCTGTTTCAGTGAGCGGAGATGTTTCCTCAGAATATGGGAGCATTTCAGATATTAGGAACCAACGAGCTCATAACAATGTTGCTGAATGGCTGGCTGAGAGAGTGAGACAGTCTGAGATCAGCTCTGGGATTGGCAGCATGCGTTCCTTAGCGAGTTATATGGAGAAACATGATGAAGATCTCCAATAGATTAAAATCATCCAAAGAGGAGTTCATTCTCACAAAGAATAAAGATCCTCTGAACATTTTCTACAATCCTTCAACTAAACACAGGAACTCTTGTTTAACCAAAAAGCTACAACAGAAAAAGGATGAAAGCTAAAGAAGAACAAAAGTCGGAATATGCAAATACACCAGCTTGGTGCTACATGAGACCCATGCTGGTCTAAACACTGTAGATCACATGTTTAAAGTCCTGGTTTTGTAATGAAGGCTGCTGCCCCCTGAAGACGCTGATGCCTCAGAGTTTATTCCCAGTTCCTTCTCTAGGTGTTTCATTATTTAATGTCCATCTCTATGTTGTATTCCTGCCTGTTTGCTTTTATTTCCATGACTATGGACATATGTCTCCTTTATCAAGCCTGATCTAGAGTAACTGCATTATCATTTATATCTCTAAAGGCTGGTCCCCAGATAATAATGCTGTACAGTAAAACTAATAGCACAACTATCACATGTTAATCACAAGAAGTTTGGTGCATTTGTTGATCTGTTTGTCCCTCAGCATCTCCCTTATCCACATTATTCATAATATCGTGAAACACTATAAATGTAAATATTAAATGATCAACATTGCTTAATGCCATCCCTTTAATTCACATTCATTGTTCCCAGATAATTTTTCATGGACAGATTACATTTTAAACACAGTAGTGATTTTAAGTCCTTAAATTATTATGTAATGACTTGAATTAAAGTTATATTTAGCTGCTTTTAACGGTATTTGGGTCTGGCTGATTTATACAGTGGTTAAAACAAACAAAAGGTGTAAGAAGAATTAGATTTTTTTTCTCCTTTAAAAAAATCTTAGTAGGAAAACTGTTCTGTGTGATTAAGTGTGACAAACATGAAAAAAAAAAGAAAACCAGGAAAGGGGCAAATACTTTTCATACCGCTGCATCTCTCTTTGCTACACCCACTATATATATGTATGTCTGTCTGTCTGCCAGCTGGTCGGTCGTGGGGCCAACAAGTATTTAATAAGCCAATGTTTGTGCAAGTTCTCCTTCTTAAAATAATGAGAGAGATCTGTAATTTTCATCAAAGGTACACTTCAAATGTGAAAGACAAGATGAGAAATAAAAATCACATTGTAGGATTTTTAAAGAATTTATTTGTAAATTATGGTGGTAAATAATTATTTGTTCACCCACAAACCAGCAGGATTTCTGGCTCTCACAGACCAGTAACTTCTCTCCTCCCATCGTTTCCTGTATTATTGGCACCTGTTTGAACCCATTACCTGTATAATAGACACCTGTCCACAGCCTCAAACAGTTACACTCCAAACTAAACCAAGGCTGAGATCAAAGAGCTGTTTTCTCTGGTGGAAGGACTACATTAAAGAATAAACTTAATTCACCCTTTAACCAGTTAAATTATTCTCTCTAAGCTGTAGATCTAGAACCAAAGTCGAAGAGAAACTATCTAGGTTTCCCCTATAATATCTAAACTTGCTCTGTAATGGATCAGAAGTTGTTTTTGTGGCTCTCAGATGAGGGAATGCTCTGTGCGCATGCGCAGCTGCTTGGTTATCAGTTAAAGCCAGGAACCTGGAGCTCCTGCAGGAGTCCGTCCCTCCGGACTCCCTCGGATCGTGGTTCCGTTCATGCCGCAGATGATGGAGGACTGTCTGGGCTTCCAGGCGCAGATCGCCTCGGTTATCGAGCTTCTGGCCAATTCTGCAGTGGTGGAGATCTGCAAACTGGTGGAGGGTGGTTATGCGTTGTTAAAGAAAAATGATTATTTTTTAGACTTTAATACAGTTAATCTT
>NW_015153193.1:14027-15507 GCF_000732505.1 Cyprinodon variegatus | reverse complement strand
GTCTGCAGAGGGCGAGGGGGGCATATCTGCGTTAACTGAAACACACACGCAGACGACCTGGTTTCTGAGTATAAATCAGCCTTTAGTCTGGCATTAACGAAGCGCATTAATCACCACTAACATTTAAATGTATCTAATGAGCACAAACTTAGAATTATTGCTAATTATTAACCTAAATAAGCAAAGACAATACATTTAAAAGTGGAAATCAAAATCTAATTGAACTGACTCCAAGGCAAAGCTAAAAAGTAACATTAAAAATGGAAAACTATTTAAATAAAAACAAAAAAGCTTCAACAATTTTTTACTGTTTAGTGATGTGGAGGCAGGTGCTGATCCAGAAGCCCGTCGGGATCAGAACCTGCTTTACTCCCCTGGTTCAGCCCTAAGCTGGAACCTACCCTCCTCTCCATCTCCACTCTCTGCTTCCTGAAGCGAACTTCACTCATGTCGTCCTCAAACGGGTCCATGAAGAGGTCGTGTCTGCTGTACGAGCGCAGCTGGGAGGGGGAAACAAAGAAAGCATGACAAACCGCTTCCTGCCGTGGAGACCGGAGCCTCTGTTGGGCCGCGAGGCGTCTTCCTCACCCTTTGCCGGGTGTTCTGCAGGTTGGCCCGCAGGATCTTCCGGATCTCGGCCTCGCGGGTCTTTGAGATCCGCGGGATCGCTCGTGGTCGGGCCTCTTCCTTCTGTTGCTGGTTGATTCTTTAGGAAAGAGCAGAAATAACTATTAAACTTAAAAACACAAAATCAACAGAATTAGATTCTTACTTCTATCAAAAAAAGGAGAAGAAAATAATAATAATTGAACTTTTTTGATCTCACATTGGAGAAATTTACCTCTGCATTTAACCCACCCCCATGGGGAGCAGACTGGGGGTTAAGGGTCTTGCTCAGGGACACAGAGTGGCAGTCTGTGGGAGTGGGTTTAGTGCCCTAATCACTAAGCCGCTACTCCCCAAAAGCTTCTATGAGCTCAGAAGAGGAGGATCCACTCATGGTTGTGATACTTTGGGCCTAATTTTCCTCAATCTGGATGCATAAAAGGTTAAAAATTCTCTTGGACAGTAATTTACATGAGTTTTCCTTTGCAATAAAACAGCTGGTTTGAGTTTTAGGCGTGAGAATCTAAATTCATACCATTTAAAATAATAAAGATTAATATTTTTATAAATTAAATGAATATCCACTAATATTTTTTTTACATGTTTGCCATTAAAAAATGTCTATAAGTTCTTATCCCTCATAAAATTTCAACTAATACTGGAATACAAAGTTACAGTGTTGCTTTAACTTTGTACCCAAGCAGGGGCGGATTTACCATTAGGCCAAACTAGGCAGGTGCCTAGGGCCCCAAATTTCCTAAATCCGCCCCTGCTTGGGTACAAAGTTAAAGCAACACTGTAACTTTGTATTCCAGTATTAGTTGAAATTTTATGAGGGATAAGAACTTATAGACATTTTTTAATGGCAAACATG
>NW_015153193.1:11530-13052 GCF_000732505.1 Cyprinodon variegatus | reverse complement strand
CATGTTTGCCATTAAAAAATGTCTATAAGTTCTTATCCCTCATAAAATTTCAACTAATACTGGAATACAAAGTTACAGTGTTGCTTTAACTTTGTACCCAAGCAGGGGCGGATTTACCATTAGGCCAAACTATGTCTTTGCCTAGGGCCCCAAATTTCCTAAATCCGCCCCTGTACCGAAGTATGTTTTTAATCTGAGACATAGCGCCTCTACCCGATCCGTCCAGGAAGCACGATCCGTCCTGCGCCATCAGCTCATTTGCGCATCCAGATATACATCCGGGTCGCCATCGATTTTATTTTCTTAAAAAGAGCTAAATGTCGTTTTCTCGTCCCCAAAAATAGTTAACGTACTAAAATATAATGAGTTAAATGTTAATAATGTATTTCCTGAGAAAATAAATGCCTTAAAATCATTTCCGTTTTATCAATCGCCTGTTCCCGATCTGCACTGGAAATGGGATCCTACGCTACTTCCAGTGGCTAACGTTTTTGGCTTTGGATTTAAACATAAATCTAGTCTTTTTTTAGTTTTAATGTTCTAATGTTTACTTCTGACATTTTGAATTGAGAAAGCTTCCTGGATGGGAAGAGAAACTCTGACTTTTAAGGTTCCAACAGGTTTGATTCTAAAACACTGAGGCAGAGAGGTTGAATTAGCAACAGTGCAGTGCTGCTAGTGGCCTTCAGGGGCGCTAAATCTGGAACTTCCAGGTCTAGCGCCCCTGGTGGCTCGGAGTTACACAGTGTTGCTTTAATCAATCATTAAACTATTGAATAGCTGCAGCCCTAAACGCTGAAAGTTCTCCTGGACCAGAGCGTGTGTTTTGTGTGTCTGGTGATGCCAGCTTCTGATACACGTTTCGTTCTGTTGACGTTGTTCCTTTCCTATCACCACTGTTAGCTAAGTACGGCGGCGTTTCCACAGAATAAAGACATAAATGCTGTTTGGCAAACTAAACCCAACCTGTCTGCACAAGTTCATGACAGATTCGATTGGACTGCAGGTAAAAACAGCAACGGTGAATCAAATAAAGAAGCTCCATGTTCTGTTTGCTATGTGATCCGTAATGGAAGACAAAAACTCACTGGGCCGCAGCGACGGACGGCAGCTTGGCGGCGTTCCCGCTCTCCACCAGCATCATGGCCTGCTTCATCTCCAGCTTGTTGTAGAACGAGATGAGCTGCGGCTCGTTGTAGCGCTCGCCGGCGATCAGCCACTTCTTCATGTACGTCTTGTTGAAGCGAAGTAACCTGAATTAGAAACATCATTAGAGGAGATTCTCCCAAGCTGGTTAGTACAGTTAGAAAGAAGATTGGAAGCCAGAGAATTTATGATAAACTAATGATGGAAAGAAAACGAAAGAGTCGAGGCCAGACAGAGGAATCTGTTTCTTTGTAAAATAGTATAGTAGCTTCATCTGGTCTGTTCCTGTTTGGCTGTGACTCCATCCTGGAGAGAAATATCAGCTGTGCTGCTGCCATCAACACCTTCGTTTCTAGATGGTGGAACTCAGCCTGCT
>NW_015153193.1:8058-10368 GCF_000732505.1 Cyprinodon variegatus | reverse complement strand
AATTCTTATAATTACTGAACAACAGAATCGGTTTTAAAATGAGAATATAACCAAACAGAACTGGTTTAGATCTGATGCAATTCAAACAGGACGTCTTTAAGGCGTATTTTGTGAATATGTATTTAATAATAAATTAATATTACTTAAGACAATTTAACCATTTGATTCAAAGTAATTCAGTAAAATATAGCTTTAATTATTTGTTGCCCACATTACATTTTATTTCAACCAAAACCAAAAAGAAGGAGTTGGTTTATTGCATCTATGAAGTATTCATAAGCGGATGAACAGGAAGGGACGTGGTTTTGCTTTTATTCTGCAGAAATAAACCACTTCCTGCACTTCTCCATCTTCACATCAAACCGCCCTCTAAGCACTAACCCTTAACCATCAGTGTCACGCACAAAGAAGTCACACTCGCTTTGATTGAAAGTGGGTGGGGGGTTAAAAGAATGGGACGGCATCTTTCCTGCAACGGAAAACAGCCGTTTTTATGGCAACACAACGAGGCCCCATGTGCGTGACTAGCTCTGTGGTGCAGCTTGACATTAAATCAAACATTTGCCCCTTTCTTAAAACAAACATACGGTCAAATAAAGCGATTTCCAAGAGGATTTTCCCTTTTTTAATTATACAGTGATTTTCTGTCAGTGTGACGAAGATGCAGCAAAACAGCTGGTAGAGCGGGTCCCTGGAGGATGCTGCCATTACCCGATCTGTCCGGGAAGCACCATCCGTCCTGCGCATGCGTGAATAAATACACATCCGGGTGTCCATAAGTACTGTAATTATGATACTAAAATTACTCATTTCTATCCTTAACTCATTAAAGAATGCTAATAAACCTCTTTAAAAAATGTTTTATGACTTTTGTGAGACAATTTTTATGCTTTTTACATTTCTTTTTGTTAGACTGCTTCTCTGAGGTCATCATCAGACATGATCAGAGCAGTCCAGCAAAATTAAACTATGTTTATCTGCATTTTAATTGTTTCTTTCTTTAATTATGCACTATATACTATAAGGTTAAAACAAAAGGAAAACATTCAAACTAAAAAAAAAGACTAGATTTATGATTAAATCCAAAGCTGAAAAAGTTTGCTCCCGAAAGTAGCGAAAGATCAGGAACAGATGACCGATAAAAAAATAAGGATTTTAAGGCATTAATTTTCTCAAGAAATACATGATTAACCTTTAACACATTATATTTTAGTACGCTTACTATTTTTGGGGAGGGAAAAAAGTCATTTAGGTCTTTTTAACAAAATAAAATCGAGGAGGACCCGGATGTATATCTGGATGCACCAATAAGCTGATGGCGCAGGATGGATCGTGCTTCAAAAGTTGGAGCCTGATTTTGGGACGTTTGCAAACAAATTTTTTTTTTTTATCATTATTTTTTTTGTAAAAACTCTTTCAATACCTAATTTATTTTAAGCAGACAGATCTAATAATTCTGGTTCTTTAACAAAAACAGAAGAAAAGATTTACTTGTCCTTCCAGTGATGGTGTCCATAATGTCCACATATGTCCCCGATTCCTGTCAGCAGGTGATCCAGGAACTATTGACAACATGCATATGAAAAATCCTGTTATGTACCATTTAGTGCATCTTTAATGAAAAGTTTGAAAAAGGTGCAAATGTTTTACATCGTTAGGAGGAACGACTGAAAGCCCCACCTGTGTGTGGATCTCCTCGTTTATAGACGCTTTGCTCTCCTTCTTCTTCTTCACAGCGAGGAGCTCCACCAGAGGCCTGATGGTCATCCCCTGAGGATGGAGACAGAAGTTACCGCAAATAAATACTAATTTATAATAAAAAAAAAGATTTATAAACAGAATAATCATTTTATACCTCCATGCTTTAATAAACGCACCTGCACAAAGACGGTGAAGAAGACGACCGTGATGATGGCGGTGAGGAACAGGTCCTTCATCTCGTGGGTCAGAAGGAAACCGAGAGAGAAGGCAATTGCACCTCGCAGGCCACCGTAGGCCACAATGAACTGGTCTTTTTTGGTCAGCTTCACAACACGAAACTTATTAATAATGAATGTGAGACCAACGACGCCTGAAAGACACAGAATCATTGTTTTACTGAACAGAGAATAAACTTAACCGTGAGAGCTAAAGCAAAAGACACATTTAGTCAAAATATATATCAAACCCAAACACCAAAATCTTAACTTGATTTCTTAGCTTGAAATAAAAACAAAAAAACAATATTATGGTAAAATAAAATCTATACTTATTATTCTTAATATAGAATATTAGGTGTAAATCATGGCAGTTATTTTACTTAGCTAACGA
>NW_015153193.1:4849-6808 GCF_000732505.1 Cyprinodon variegatus | reverse complement strand
AACAAAAGAAGCCAAATGACCCCCCATTCCAAAGGGATGGACCCGTTCGTCTATTTCAACTTACATGTTTTCTAAGCAAAAACAGGCTTCGTTGGGCTAATGTATAAAGCCTCGAACTCAACGGTATTCCTCACAATTGAATTGAAAAAGCTTCCTGGATGGGAAGAGAAATGTCTTCAAACTAGGAAACAAAGTCCAGTAGATTTTTTTGTTTTTTACTTTTTTGGCTTTGAGATATGGAAGTCCCAACTAAAATCATTAGCCGTTTAGCAGACTATAACATCATCAAGACTATAACATACATCTGCTGTAACACATCATATAGCCGTCCATCATGTCATGTTTCCAATAAAGATGATTGCACTCACCAAAGACGCATTAAATTATAATTATGCCTCATGCCTTATTATTTGATCGATCTTATTTGAGATGACAGGGATTTGGAGTTGGAATGAATATAGCTCATTTGTTTTTCCGCCACAGGAGCTCGGCAGGTGGGCGTGCCCCAAACTTTTCCAGGTGAGATTTCTTCTTCATAAAGTGGGAAATCCTTTAATCCGAAAGATCAGGTGTTTTACTTTGTGTAGCGACCTTTAAATTGCCTCTAATTTTGGTCACTTCTGAAATCCTTGTTGATAGAATTTTTTATTTATTTATTGTAAATATACTGTATATGTATTATACATATTTTTTACAGCACTGGAAGACATAAAAAAATGTTTGTTTGTCCTCTAATATTAAATATAAGACACAAACAAACAATAATCCATCTTTTTCCAATTTGTTTGCTTTGAAAAAGCTCCCATGAGCCGCAAGGGGGCGCTAGAGTTGCATGGGGTTGCTGACCTCTGGTGTAGGACAATATTTCAGTCATATGGAAGAGAATTAATGCCACTGAGAAAAACAAAAAAACACTCAACATAAACAAGTCAAATGATTTCTGACTTTATTCGCACAATTTTGACTTCTAATCCCAGGATTAAAAGACAAATTATTTAGGACTCCTTTTCCACAGCCTAGGATTGTCACTTTGATAAAGTGTTGTCACTCAATAAAGCCTTTATAACTTTATTGAGTGGCTTTTCTTTGTTGTTTTTTTTTTTTAAAGGATTGAGCATCATATTTAAAACTCTTTCAATGCATCCAAGCTCATTAAGTTCCTTTTGTGATTAAAAACAATAGAACTGGTAGAAACAGATTGGCTCGCTGACTGACCCAAGACTCTGGAGAGGAGACAGAAAACGAGTGTGAAGATCACAAAGGTCCAGTTCCATCTGTGGGGGCCCTCCACTGTGGACACCCCGAGGAAGATGAAGATCAGCGTCTCGCTCACACTGCTCCACATCTTCAGGAAGTATTTGACGGTGGTGTACGACTTGTGGGAGATGTTGGCCTCCACGTACGGCCGCATGATCACACCACAGGCAATCAACCTGTTGGGCATGTGAGAGAAAAGAGGTGAAGAAGCTCTAAAGCTTCCAGGGTTAACACTCATGTGAAGGAATGTTTCAGGCCTGAGCAGCGAGCCGCTGAAGGTCTGCTGTGGTATCTGACACCGACTCGACAGAAAAACCCAACAAAACCTGAAGGGTATTTTCTGAGCCCTGCACTAATCGCTGTAAGCATTTAAACACATCATGGGAGGAGCTTTCTTCCACTTACGACATGATGCCTGACAGATGGAAGACCTCTGCAGAGAGGTAGGCCATGTAGCTGTAGAGGAAGACAAACAGGGGCTCGATGACACGGGTGTGCGAGGTGAAGCGGGACGTGAAGGCCCCCAGGACGCCGTAGATGACACCTACCAGGATGCCACCGAGCGAAACTACGAAGAAAGAGACCACGCCCAGGAAGGCGTCGCCAACGGTAACAGTTCCTGCATGGGAAAACTCCTCAAACAGGTGATACAGAACCTAAAGGGAGAAACATCGCCTGTTAAAGGAAAAGTCAGCTCATATT
>NW_015153193.1:1889-3397 GCF_000732505.1 Cyprinodon variegatus | reverse complement strand
GGAATGTTACAACTTTATTCTCGGAATGTTACGACTTTATTCTCGGAATGTTACGACTTCATTCTCGGAATGTTACGACTTCATTCTCGTAACGTTACGACTATTTTCGTAATGTTATGACGTTATTCTTGTAACGTTACGACTATTTTCGTAATGCTACGACTTTATTGTCGGAATGTTACAACTTAATTCTCGTAACATTACAACTATTTTCGTAATGTTACGACGTTATTCTTGTAACGTTACGACTATTTTCGGAATTTTACGACTTTATTCTTGTAATGTTACGACATCATTCTTGTAATGTTATAACTTCATTCTCAAAAAAAAATAAATAAATAAATAAAATTTCTAGCCTGGCCCTAATAAATAAAAATGTGGCAGCTAACTCTGAGGAGACCAATAGAAACGCGTCTTCACCCCTCATTCAGAGGAAAGGTCGCCTCTAACGTGAAGAGAGTGTGATTTGAAAAACCCAAATTGAAAAGAATGAGGTTTGAAAGAGAAATATGAAAAGATAACATTTGGGAAAAAAAACAACTAAAAAAACACAAAAATCTTTGAAAAAAAAATAGGATTTAACTAAATAAAAAAAAATAAAATCCGAGATGAAAGCAAAGTTACTCTTAAAATATTTTTCACATTTCCATTTTTTCCTGCAACAATAATCGAACAAAGTTCCTCTCATATCTTAGTTTAATAAATGACTCATTAACATTAAAAGGTCTAAATAAGGAATCTGTTGTGAATTTCTGAGACTCCCTGACAGGCGCACCGTATGGGGGGGGAAAGTTAGGGAGATTCTAAGGGCCCTTGACTGAGGAGGACCCCAAAAGAAGAAAAGATTTGTCCTGCTATATTTTTTAAATATAAAAAGAAAATCCAGCAGTGAAATAAATTGTTTGTGTTCTAAAAAAGGTAATTTATGAGACCTGCATTCATCCATGTTTTTTTGTTTTAAATAAGCTCTTATTTTTTTAATGGGATGTTTTTTAATGTAAAGTTTAAAGTTAATGTTGATTTAAATTGTTGTGTTTTCCTTTATAGAAATTGCACTATAAAATTTACATTCAATGCATCAGCGTTGAAGCTTGCATACATGTTTTTTTTGGTGGTGGTTGAGGTGGTGTGTGTGTGTGTGTGAGGGCCAGCCCTGCTCCCTGAAAATGTTTACGAGGCTAAGTGAAAACGTTATCCTCCCTCCTCCAGCTCACCACAGTCACAGCGTCATTCAGAAGCGACTCTCCAAACACCAGGATGTGCAGCAGCTCGTTGATGTGGATTTCTTCAAACACGGCCAGCACCGCCACGGGGTCCACGGCCGAGACGATGGAGCCGAACAGCAGACAAGACAGCAGGTCAACATGGCCGACCTGGGCTGCTTCGATCTGACACACGGCGAACATCATCCCGCCGATGAAGAAGGCGTTCCACAGCGTCCCCACCACCGCAAAAACCAGGATGGTGCCCAGGTTCTCTGCGAAGGCCCGGATGGGCAGGAAGAAGCC
>NW_015153193.1:0-1183 GCF_000732505.1 Cyprinodon variegatus | reverse complement strand
CTTCAACGGAAGGTTTCCAGATGGATATGCGGAGCAAATCCATCTGGCAGAGTCAGGTTAGACTGCAGATCCCAGAACAGCACAATTCCCACTGAGAAACACAGTGGCAGCATCATGCTGTGGGACAGGGGAGCTGGTTGGAGTTGATGGGAAGATGGATGGAGTGAAATCCAGAACAATTCCGGAAGAAAGCTGCAGAGGACCAGAGTCTGGAGGTGGAGGTTCACCCTTCAGCAGGAGAACCAGCCAGAGAGGGAGAGTTTGGATCAGAGCAGAACCAGGGGTTAGAATGACTGCTGTTCATCGTTAATGTTTTCTGCAGAAAATATCTGCAGGAGTTAAATCAAAATAATCAGTGGAATCGTTTAAAACCCTGAATTGGTTGATCTGTCCCTCAGGCTGTGGTTTGCTGTGTGCAGAATAGAAGCAGTTTGGCATCATGCAGCATCAGATGTGAAGCTGCAGCCTTTCTGTGGTTCTGATCGTCTTTCTGAGCTGAATCGGGCCTCAGCACTCGGTTCATGCAGCCTGTGTTTTCTAGAGTCACTGACGCTTCACTCGTCCTCCTCCCTCTGACTCTGCACACTGACATCTTTGTTATCGCGGCGTGCATTAGGACAGGAAGTGGGTCCGGCCCACGGAGACAACAGCTGCACCAACAGATAAACCACAGAGCCTCTCTGGGCTTTCTCAGCGACTCGGATCAGCATTCTGGTCTCACTGCGTCTTCAATCGCCTTTACCGTCTCAGTCCAACTAAGAACTAGAGCTACCAAGTTAAACAAATCGAGATTTAATGACGTAAATAGTTTAAATCTATAACTTCTGGTTACCAGACTTTGAAAAATCCTTCAGTTTAATTGATTGACCTTTTGGGACGGAAATCAAAGGCAGAAGTTTGCATCATCAAAGACTGCAGCACCTTTCAACCAAAAGGTGATGATGTCATGACTTTGAGAGCTCTGATAGGTTAATTCACAACATCTGAGTTACAGATCGACCAATACGGGTTTTTAAGGCTGATGACGATTATTTCGACATCAGTCTAACTGATCCCTGATATGTGTGGCCGATTTTTGAGTTGATTCTTTTGTCAGATATACCTTTTTTTCCCTCTCTGTTCAATAATAAAAATGACAAAATGATCAAAGTCTCAATTTAAACAAAACTTTATAAACAAAATA
>NW_015153192.1:14464-15525 GCF_000732505.1 Cyprinodon variegatus | reverse complement strand
ACATTACAACACACTGAGGTCTACTGGATGATTTCTACTCTGCAGAACCAGAACCAAACATGGAGAACCAGCTTTTAGTTCTATTACTCCAGGAATCTGAACAAACTACCAGAACACTGTAAAAGTGCTGAAACCACATAAAGTTGATTTAAATCAGCATTAAATCCCTTTTTCTCAGAGTGGCCTTTGACTGTACGATGGAGTATTGGGACCAGGCTATGGATTTTTTTTGCAATTTATTTTGAGAATTAAGTCGTATTATTACGAAAATAAAGTTATAATATTAGGAGAGTAAAGTTGAAAAATAAAGAGAATGAAGTCATCATACCACAACCCGATTCAGAAAGAAAGCTTAGAGCTCCGACCAGCTTTGACGTTCTGCCCAATTTATTGCTGGTGCTAAAAGATTTCCTTATTTGTCAAACCGATGCAAAACTATAACTTCACACGATGCTCGACATTCCTCATTTTAGGGAAGAAAGTTCTTCTTTTAGGAGTTTTCATAAAATACAATTTTATTCTCATAATATTACAACTATTCTCGTAATGTTATGACATTTTTCATAATATTACGACTTTATTCTCGAAATAAAAGAAAATTAAAATATCTAACCTGGCCCTAATACTCCGTCGTATAACTGAGCTATCTAACCTGCTAACTGGATCATCAGTCCTTTCAGTTTTTGCTGGGTTGACTAATGTGATCCTACTGGGGTCTGAGAACATCAGTTACAGAAAATATATTATTTATTTAATCTATTTTACTTTATCATTTAAGCAGGTAGGCAGAGGGGAGGCGGGGTATTTACTGTTCATCGGTTTGAAGACACTAATTTAAACATTCCAAACCTCTTCAAAATAAATGGAGCAACATTGAAAACACCTAAAATTGTTAGAATAAATTGAATGTTTCCTTAATCTTGATTATGGGGAGTCAGAAAATAACCTTTCAAATGAGATTAGCCTGAATGGGGCCATTGATGCAGATGATTATTAAACAAATAGTAGAATGCATCTGATTTTAATGATTAGCATTATGCTATAACTGAGCTCAATGCAGC
>NW_015153192.1:10534-11963 GCF_000732505.1 Cyprinodon variegatus | reverse complement strand
CACTAATTGGACTGTTAGTCCAGAATTCACCTTTTTAGTCTCTTTGACTGTTTTTATAAAATCACTGTTTAGCTTTGATGGAAACTTGGACACTTCAGATCAATCCCTGCATTGCTGCTGTTGCCATGGAGATGAGTTATTTGGATCCAGAAGCAACTTTTCTTCCTGCCACAGATTTCCCTCTGAGTTTGTAAATTAGAGCCAAAATGTGTTGATGTGTGTCTGGTTTCAGAAAATGTAATTTCTGTATGAGTCCTAGAGTCTGTCAGATCCTCCCAAAGCTCTGAGAACTCTGCTTCCAGAGTTTGGAATAATTTTCCTCATCAACACTTCAGCTGCAGCCTTCGTTGAAGCTGTTAGATTTCCTCCATGAAGACCTGTAGAGACATGAGCTTTAACACTTTAGACATTCCAGCCTCTTCTAATTACTGGAGAACTTTCACTGCTTTCTGCCTTTGGAAATTCTCAGTCACATACTCAGCAACATTGGGTTGTGATAAATATGGAGATGTTTTTTATCAGTTTTTTGGTCCATGGGGGAATTATTTGTTGTTTCTTGCCTTTTGTTTATAAACTGATGAAGGAACATTATTCTAAAATTTTCGTTTCTCTGACATTCACATAATTATTCTGAAGGACAAAAAAAATGCAGTTTTAATAATTGAAATGAGAACCAGAGACTAAATAATCAGGCAGCTACACTGCAATGCATTTAGTCTGCAGTGTTGCAGATCAAATTAAATAGAGTGAATCACTGACTGCCACCATCTAAAGGATTAATTGGCTGCTGCCATGAAGAAAAGTGGCCACAGCTGCTGAATTTGAAATTCATGCAAAGAAAAGAAAACGTATTCAAAATAATTTCATAAACAATTTGTCTAATTTACTAACAGCAGAGATACATCCATGGACGTTCAGAAAGGTAAGCTTGTGGGGATATATGTCACAGTATCTGGCAGGAGCGTAACTGTAACTCTCGTCACGACAGACACGGATTGGTTTCTCTTTAACTGGCATTTATTTCGTCTTTTCCCTCATGTCGTTCAACATGAAACTCCATTTAGGTTCTTTATGACGTTCATACTTTTATGCCGTGAGAACTGTACAGACACAAATATATATATATCAGCTCAAACAGTGTACAAGTACAAATAAGAGCAAGATTCTGTGCTGCATAAGAATAAACAAATTTATCATTAAAACAAATAATAATACCTCATTAGCCACTTGTCATGAAGAGAGGTTCTTTACACGCTTGAATCAGGCTTTGTAATCTTGCTTCATAGTGTAGCATCTATTAAATTTAACGTAGTGGTACACAAGTATGAACATTGGTTCCTGGCTAAACATAAAAGTGCAGAAAAGAGCAAACTTATGAAATAAATTATAAAATTAACCCGTATTTTATCTTATAACACGTCCATGAATT
>NW_015153192.1:5506-8258 GCF_000732505.1 Cyprinodon variegatus | reverse complement strand
TCTGAGCAGTTCTTTCTTCTCTCTAAAATCACCAGTAGTGTCCTTCATCCAGCTCAGTCAGCCTCTTCATCAGTTGCTTCAGTTCCTTTGAGTCTCTGATGCTGCAGCTCCATCAGATGCTGCAGAGAAAACTGAACTTTCCTTCACAGACTGATAGAAGATCTGCAGCATCTGACTGCAGATGAAATTGATGAGGAATAGGGGTGGGTATTGGCAAAGAAGTCATGATTCAATTTGAATCACGATTCACATGCCATGATGCAATTCTATCACGATGCATCATGATACTTGAAATATTGCGATGCATTGCGATATTTTCACTGAACACTGAAAAAAAAAGATACAGCCATTACCTGTGGCTGACTGGCTGGGTGTGATCTGGATATTGTCTTCAATTGATGCATTACTGAAAGCAACTGAATTCATACATTTATTGAAATGACTTTTGGAGGTGTGGCCATGAAAACAAATACTGGACACAAATATTACTCTTACTGGCGTGGACACACTGACAAAAAGATCTTAGGATTCATCAAACTTACAATAATAAAATAAGGATAATCAGTGCCATTTACATGGCTTCAGTGGTCCTTTAAACCAATGAAATGAAAACATTCAAATGTATGACATTTCCCCTTTTGCAAAATATGTGCATCATATCAATTTTGTTTTTACCTTCTTTGTTTTTAAAGCCAGAATGCATCTAAGCATCTGACTTTAAATGTGATGGAGCCAAGGGGGCGAATTTTCTCAGTCTCCTCCTTAGTTTGTTTACGAATGACTCGTCTCAGTATCCCGTGGCCGGAAATGCTTGTGACACAAGGCAGCGGGCGTCAACGCATCCGCAGCGACACCTACTGGACTGGAAGTTATATTCCTCTTGATTTGGCTGATGTGCACCAACCATTCATGTATTTTATTTGTTCATTTTTTTATATTCAATTCTTGCCTTCAAGAATCGATGCAGTAGATCACAAAATTTAGAATCGCGATGAATTGTCATGACGATTATTTTGCACACCCTTAATCAGGAACAGTGATGGTTAATGAGGCATCTTAAAGACAAACTGGATTGATGCTGCGTTGATACTGTCTCACAGAATACTGACACCTGCTGGACATTTAAAGACACTACAGGCAGCTTATTGGACAGACTAAACTGAATTGATTTGATGACCTAGTACAATGATATCATTGAAGTTATTGTAGGTTATAGTGTATTATTTCANTCATAAATGAAATTAGTAATCAATAATCCTGTTTGCATTTGGATTTTCTTCTTTAACACTGCACTTTTATGCCATAATTAAATAGAAAACACAGTGGACATTGCTTTTTCATTTCCATGGTCTGCCTGCAACGTACTGTCCACAACTCGAAAACGAAAAAGCATTCAGGCTACCCATCTTGTTCGGTATAGGGCGTTGATTATAGCAGGTGATGACCTGCTATAATCTGTTCCCCCCACTTTAAGAAACAAAGGTCTATCACCTCCAAAGTTTCAGGAGTGAGTTTTCATCATAAAAGATGCGTACAAGTCAAAAATGAAAAAGCTGGGACCTTTTTTTGTCTGATTTAAACAGGGGGGACATATTATAGCAGGTTTTGTTTTTATTTTATATAAATAAAACGCCTGATGTTAGAACACAGACTGTTTATTAAGGATAGTACAACAAAGAGATATTGTAAGTTAATAATAAAACACAAAGATAGATTTAAGTACTAAATTTCACACAGGAAAAAGTTATTTTCCTTCAGGATTTGGTCTTTAATCATTACATTCCATTTTCTATTTCATTTTTATTACAAGCATATGGTTTACAACACTTTTCAATAGGATGAGAACATTTGGACACTGTGAAACAACGACAGGTTTTTAAGGAACGTGTGGAAAGGAACAAGGATCTGTTTGCTTTCAGCGGGGCGTGGAGCAGCGAAAGTTAGATTTTTCCATCTTGAGCAGCAGCGCGTTTGCGGTGCAGCGCGCGCGTCTTATGCATCACACTGGTCTGTGAACGCTGTGTTGTGTAGATGCGCATTTGATTTTACCCTAAAGAGAAAGCTTTGCAATTTCAAAACTCACGTCGGCTACCACGGTTTACTGTTGTGTGTAAATAACAAGAGACCACAACAAGTAAATCAGCCGTACCTCGGTCAAAATCTTTGGAATTAATGTTATTTAAAAAATCCATATTTTTGTAAATGAATATGCCAAATAACCACATTTATTTCCCACAAGAGGTATATTTAAACGTTTCTATATCATTAATATAAGAAGCCAAGCTCCATTGGTTGTATTTTAATCAGTTTTCCTTGTCAATATGCAGTTGAACAGAGCGATGCACGCTCCCGCGACTGGGGATACATATCTCGGCAGGCATGCATTTTTGGGCATAACACCTGTTAGCAAGGACCTGAGGAAAAGCGGCTGCTGACGTCACTCTGCTGCCCCCGCCGCTCAGAATGCTTTTTCGTTTTCGAGTTGTGGACAGTACGTTGCAGGCAGACCATGGAAATGAAAAAGCAATGTCCGCTGTGTTTTCTATTTAATTATGGCATAAAAGTGCAGTGTTAAAGAAGAAAATGCAAATGCAAATAGGATGATTGATTACTAATTTCATTTATGAGTCAAACAATGCAGCCACATTTTTAAAATGAAAAAGCATTTCCAGAAATGCTTTTTCATTTTCAAATTTTACATTTCAAATAGAATTTTGGTATAAATTTGCAAGGGTAAATTTGGAAAATTAAC
>NW_015153192.1:0-375 GCF_000732505.1 Cyprinodon variegatus | reverse complement strand
AAAAGACAACACAGAGAGAAAAGGAGCAAAACTAACCTGTTTTCTCAGCAGAGAATTATTTAGAAGAATAAAGATGTTAGAAGTTTTTTTTTTCAGGCAAAAACTTCATTTTAATTTAATTTTATCTCATTTTTTTCATTACATGAGTTCAGTCACTCTTTTCCTACACAGATATCTGTGCTTTTACTTCAGTAGAGGAGGTGAGAACTTCTGACACCTTTGGTTCCAGAGAGTTTTGTTCCCGTAGTTTCTAGCGACTCCTCTGGGCTTTATCTCCATCTCAGTATGGTAGCAGCTGCGTACCGGTGTTATAATATATTCAGTGACCCTGGCCAAAGAGAGAATGTGTTCAGCACAGTGTCAGTGAGGAAAATA
>NW_015153191.1:8487-15611 GCF_000732505.1 Cyprinodon variegatus | reverse complement strand
ATGTCTTTTATTGAACCATAGTTAGTTCCTTGTTTGATTGCAGACATTTGCTGCTAATTTTTTTCCCCTGATGTTCCTGTAAAGATCTAGAAAGGAGAACTGGTGAAGAAAGACAGCAGGTATGAAACACATTTTATTACATCAAGAAGTTATTTTGTATTAACTTAGCAGGAAAAAGTCGTTGCCATCAGCTTCTTCTATTCAAAGACATGAAAAATGATGAAGAAGCTCCACTGGGAAAACTAAGCACAGGATGACAATGCATTGCATCCTCTGCACTCTAACAACAGATTGATCAATACAACCCAAAAATGTGGTTGGTAGTTATGTGTCCAATCAATCCTTTGGTTAAAATCAAGGGGAAACCAATAAAAATTGGTTACTTTAACCAAAGTATTGGTTAGGTATAGCAACTTTGCCAGCCAATGCCAGGCTTAAACCAACAATCCTTTGAAGGGCAAAACTTCTACATCCAACATCACTGTCAAGGCTTACATCACTTGGAATTTAATACTACTTGATCTAATGTTAAAACTGGGGTTAATGCAAATATTTGGATGCAATATATGTAAACATCCCTGTAGGTCCATAACTATTGAACGTTGCACTTGACTAAAGCCAAACATTCAAATTAATAAACCATCTGTCACCATTTTCATAGTTTGTTTGGTTAACCAACTAAATTGATGGATTTGAAACCAATGGCTTTGTCAGTTCCTGAGTATTATTAGTGTTGATAATTGATTTAACCAACTAGATTGGTTGTTTTTCCAACCAATCTCTCCTTAGCGTGTATACAGGTAGTTTTTCTGATTTTACAAAAGGTAAAATTAGCAGACCTTTTTTTATGCTGTTATATTTATCTTAAAAAGACTAAAGAAATCTATTTCGCCACAGCATAATTTGGTATTAACCCTATATTTGCACTAATCTATGCTGTGCACCAAGAACAGAAACCAAACATGTGGAAGCAGCTTCTAGTTCTTACGCTCCAATAATACAGAATTAACTCTCAGAAAACTGTATATAAGCTATAAACCTTAATTGCCTGAATTTTTGATTAAAAGTAATTAAAGTAAAGAGAAAGCATACAAAATTTTAATAAAACTTTCATTACCAAAAAAGATATTCTGTATTCTGTGCTGTTTACTTGGTAGTTGAAGGTTATAAAACACTAAAACACCTAAAAAAACAAACTCTTTCTAGAAAATGGATTAATTAGAAAAACCTTTTACCATGTTTTTGTTGTATATTGAGAAAAGAGGTGGAAAATAAGAATGTTAAAAGGCGTTAATGTTATAGTGCAGTGAAAAATATAAATCTATAAAATGTTTTTGAGCCACAAGCGTGAATATAAATGATTTCCCGATTACATTTCAGGTACCTTAACATTTGTTTTTGACTATTTAAAGGGTTCCCATAGTTACAAAATGAGGAGAAAATAAGCATTGATTGAAATAAAACACTATTTTTGTAGTACTTCAGCACTAAACTGGCCGTTGACAGTAGGGACACTTATTTGACTTGTGATCCCTGATTTAAAAGGAAATATAATATAATGGAAATGGGTTCTCTGACATTAACTGAAAACATAAACACTATTGTTAACCTTTCTGATAAACAAAGGGACTTAAATTAACTAAATTTTCTACTTGGAAAACAATTGTTTAAAAAAAAAAAACATTGCCCCCTTGTTGGTGTTATTGAACTTTAATGTGTTTAGAAATAGAGAAGCTAATGTTAGATAATCATCTAACCTTTTGTGTTTACTTAATTTCTCTTAAAAATATCCAAATGTTTTACTTGTTAATGTAACACTTGGGCTTGGCTGACTGCAAAATGATCTTAGAAGTAGATTCGGCTACAGAGTCAAGGGGTGTGAATAAGCACAACGAAGAAAATTATGATTGATAGTTGTATATTTATTTTTTAATAGAAAGAGTATTGGTTACATATACATGTTAATGAGCTATATTATATGATTTATATGGATATGAATTAATAGAATATACACACAAATTAGATGATAAATATAATTTCAGAGGAAAAAAAACAAAACAAAAAAAACAAATATATTCCAACAGGATAATTGTAAAAAAAAAAAAAAAAAAAAATGAAACAGTTCATGAGGTCCATTGGGAAACCAAAATCAGAGGATCCAGGTTTGTCAGAACTTTTTCCTACCACACTGTATCGGTGGTTCTCTGGTAGCTCGCCACCCAATGGAGAGTCAAAGGAACAGCACACAA
This sequence comes from Cyprinodon variegatus, assembly GCF_000732505.1. Taxonomy (NCBI): domain Eukaryota; kingdom Metazoa; phylum Chordata; class Actinopteri; order Cyprinodontiformes; family Cyprinodontidae; genus Cyprinodon; species Cyprinodon variegatus. The sequence continues at coordinate 13,362 of NW_015153191.1, read as the reverse complement.
CAAAAAACCTGACCTGAAATCAGGCCAGAATCTTAAATTAGTAAAACAACAATAAATTTAATCTAAGCAATAAATAAATAAAATAGTCAGTTACTTATGCCTTGTGCCAGTTGTTTGGATGTTCACTAGAGGTGCAATCACTCCCAATTTGTCTTCTACTTTGCTTAGATGTTAGAATTTAAGCACCACAAAATAAGCAAAGTTTTAAAAACAAAATATGATTTTCAATTTTATGTTTGAAAATGCGATATTACCAATATAATATTTGACCATTTGAACTATTTATTCAAATGTATTTAGCATTTTGATTATTTTGTCTGAGGCCCTGCACAGCTGCTCACCTGTGAGGAGAAAACACCTGGTCCATGGAGCAAAGAAAGTCAAATTTTTAGTAAAACTATAACAAATATTTTCATGTAAAAATCTTAGGTATGGGTGTGAAGGAATCCCTTCTTAGGGTGTGAATAATTGCCGTCCTTTTCTGCGGTTTTGGATTACTGTCTAGGCATCTGGTTCATGTATTTTGGTGAAATGAGCTGTGGATAAAACCAGTTTTAGTCCTGAGACATCAAATACTATTAATGTTGTTATTATATATTAGTAAAATAAATTTTTTGTTATCTTTTGATGGTTTCCCTTTAGTGCTATATATGTAAATAAATAAAGACCTGCAGATACCAACATTTTCTGCCTTTTCTTTCATCTCTACTAGAAATCCAACCAGAAAACACTTGACTTAAAGCACCATGTTTTCTAATTGAAATCAAACATAATTCAGCTTTAGAGGAATTTGAATTTCCAACGGGTCTAATATAAAAAGTATAAAATATGAATCAGTTAGGAAACTTTAATGAATCTTCCATATATAATGCATAGCTGTGGGTTTGCATCCAAACCCTTTTATGAGGTCGATCTCTTCCCCCCTTTAATGTCATATGGCCCAGGTCCATTAGAAAGGATTTTATATTACGTAGTGATAAGAGGTACGACATTTTTCAGGTTAAATTGATATGAAAAGATTTCGATTTAAACACAAATTTAATACAGAATGTTTCAGTCTAAAGCCCAGGAGGGATACGTCTGTGTCACATCCAAGGCTGTAAAATATATCTATGAATTAGTGCATTAAATTGCCTTATACTTCTGGTTTCTGCTGTTTTACCTCTAAATGTCTCTGCACAGGTATTTGTTACCCCCTCCCTTTCTGCAGAAGGTATTTAAAGGCTGACAGCCCCCTCTGAGCTACAGTTCTCTGTCAGATTCACAGCAGGAACATGACAGATGTGGACATAACATTTACTAATGAGAACGCTGAAAAATCCGTGCCCAAAGGTGAGCTCATTTATTACCCTTATATTGTTTTTCAGTCTGCAATAATTTCCTGAATAATGTTTCATCTCTAAACTCCAATGCAACTAATAATGTCTGTGTTCTTCATGTGCAGATGCAGTTTCTCCATCAGATGAAATCACTTACTCGGAAGTCACATTTAAAAAGAAAATACAGCCAGGTTTGAATCTAATCTATGTTTAAACTCATTCTACCTGCTCTAAACATTTAATGTTACAACTGATCCTGCCTGTTATATCCAAATATCTACTTTGTTTGCTATAAGACATCCTGTCTTATTATATTTTAGTTATTTAAACACTTTCCTAAACATTTTGTCTGAATAACAAAAAAAGATAATAGAACAGAGTCACACAGGCTAACAAGAAGGGAACTGTTTTACATATTTTGATATGTATAACAGAGGTAGTTTAATGAGGAAGAAACTTAGCAGAAGTGTTTTAAATATAATGACCTCTAATATATAAATTCCTCAGTGTAAAATAACAGTAATTATTAAAAACTTCCTTTTATTTGGCCTGAAAACTATTTTCAGTTATGAGAACCTGAAAAACTTTGTTTTAACTTTGGGGAGAATAATTCCATCAGTTCAGAAAATCCAGGTAGTTTACTTTTAGCATTATTGGGTGAGTTGTCTTTCCTTATACTTTTAAATTATGGGTTATGTCAACAGGTGTAATTTTTACTAATGTTCATGCTTCTTTGGGAACTGCAGCAAAACAAACTTTTGAAGTCTGAGTTAGAGGCTTTAGATGTTTAATTTTAGCAACACAAATGAAATTATGTTATACTTTCTTTGCAATAACAATAACGTAGTGTTTTGTAGTTTGCAGATATTTGTTTGATAGGGTTTGAGATTAAGCTTAATCCAGAGTAACATTTAACTAAGTTGTCACAGAAGAGTCCATTATATTTTCATCTTGTCATGATGGGTTTAAAGGATCTGACCCACATGCAAAGACACACTCAGAAGCCAAGGGTAAAAGTTAACAGATTTATTGTGGATTGCAAAAGCACAGACTGAGAGATATACAGGTGGGTAACACTAGTGGACCTCAGCAGAACCGGAAACTCTGAAGGGGAGATCACAATGATCCGTTCAGGGAACGTAGGAAAAAAGACTGAGGCTTGTAATTTGCAGGAGAGGCACTCACGTTTAGGGGGCTCTTGGTTATTCTTTGGATCCAGTTTGTGGGGTTTTATCCAGAGATGAAAGAACTTGTTGGAGGGCGGACAGGCAGACTGACGTTGGATCCAGAGGAGTATTGGTGCGGACTGTCACCGGGTTTTCCAGCCCACTGCTTAAATACTCCTCTGGTAATGACCCAATGAGCCGCAGGTGTGCAGGGAGGCCCAACGAGGACACGGCACCGCCTGGTGGTGGAAAGAGGAAAACACAAACTGGAATCCTAACAGATCTATAATGCTAAACATGTGTTGTTTTGCAAACATTGCCTACTGGGTTAATTGGGGTTTGTTTAATAAAGCTGATTTGTTAGGTTGGAGCTTGAATCAAGAATTCCCTATAAAGCTGTTTGCATGTGGCTGATTTCAAACACTCAGAAAACAATTGCCCAAATCCTTGTTAGGTGGTAATTTTTAAATCTATCTCGCGATTCGAAATAATAAATATGTAGTTTCAGATGTCTTTCTTTTATTTTTCCTATTTAACTGCAAAGCTGTTTTCCAGGGATTTAGTGGTTATTTTAATAGGCTTCTTTCAGCTTCTTATATAAATAATTTTAGCCTCTGATGAATAGTGAGGAGGAAGCCACCTGTTGAGCTCTTAATAAAGGAAATAAAACAGTAGAAATTAAGCCAGGCTGAAGTTGCTTTATTCATAAATGTCGAACATGTATGCAGTGTCATGAAGCAGGACAGAAGAACCCAGTATTCAAGGCGGGACAGACAGTGGGATAAATCCAAGAGTTTATTAAAAACAAAAGATAATAAGCGGAGCTGTGGATCTGCTGTGGCTGCGGGGGGAGGGGGTTCACCACTCATCACTGGCAACTCTGGTTTATCAGTTCAATCCATCTCCTGGTGACGCAGTGGGATCCAGTCAGAGGGCTGCCAACTAGCTGCAGCAGGCACCACCCAGAGTGTCCCAGATGCTGCAGTCCCAGAAGGCAAGCAGGAGTCCGAGCCAGGTCAGGGAAACAGTTCAGAACAGCTAGGCTCAGAGATCCAGGGGTCCGTAGTCCGGTCAGGGGTTCCCATCAGACTTTGTTACCTTACTTAAATTGAAATTTCGGCCATCTATACTGGAGTAACTTTTTTGTAGACAACCCTTCTAGATCAGGTGAGTAGCTCAGTTACCAGGGAGGAGCTCGGAGTCATTGCTCCTCCACGTTGAAAGGAGCCAGCTGAGGTGGCTCGGGCATCTGTTCCAGATGCCTCTTGGTCGCCTCCCTCTGGAGGTGTTCCATGCATGTCCCATTGGGAGGAGGCCTGGTTGAAGGCCCAGGACACGCTGGAGGGACTATGTCTCTGAGCTGGCTTGGTGTCCTCTCGGGGCCCCCCCAGAGCAGCTGGAGGCTTAGTGTGGATCGGGAAGTCTGGGCATCTGTGCTTAGACTGCTGCCCCGTGACCCAGCCCCAGATAAAGAGGAAGAAAATGGATGGACGAAAAATCCATACATCCTAAAAATAGCTTATAGGTTTTTTTTTTATTCATTTAATCTCCTTTTCCTTAAGGCCTGTTAGTCTTTAAAAAATATGCAAAAAAACATCAAAATAATTTGTTTCATCCAGACATTTAGTTTCTTTGTGGTTGGACAATGTGCTGCACCACCTTGTTGTTCCCCAAATACCAAAATAAATCGTTTTTCAAGATGATGCAAAGTTAAATTTGACACTGTTACCATTAGTTGTAAAACTAAAGAAATTAAGTCTAAGGATTATCCAGAACTTTAGAAAAATTTTCCTTTAATAGGGTAATGCAGTAAAGCTTGTTTTCTGCATTACTTTTTCTTTTATACTTTAAGTAGTTTTAGAAATGGTACTTTTATACTTTTACTTGAGTAGAAAGCTGAAGTTGATCCTGTAACTTCTACAAGTGTTTTTAAACAGTAGGACTTCTGCTTCTACTTGAGTAATAAACATTAATACTTCTGACACCCCTGCTTTTGATGCATACTGAGATGTTAGTCTGTTTACATGACTTATTTTCCTTATGCTTTGTTCGGATGTAAAATGACTTCTAATATGAAACTTGCTGAAACTTTTCTCCAATATTTTTCTCATACTTAATTATCATGTAGCAGACAATAATAATATGACCAGACGCAGTAACTTACAGTTGTCTCATTCTGTCCTCACTGTTCAGCCAATGTTCAACAAGCTGGAAGGACCAAGAAGTCCAGGGTGTCTCCAGAGCAGCTGGTCCTGCTGGTCATCATCTCTCTCTTGGCAGTTGCTGTTTTTGCTTTGGGAGTCAGTGAGTTCAACCATTTCAAACTTTTCAAAACATGAAGAGAAATTAAACAAGTAGGTTTTACGTTAAATGAATGTCAGTTAGTGGTT
>NW_015153191.1:3701-5138 GCF_000732505.1 Cyprinodon variegatus | reverse complement strand
AATTTCTTAAGTTATTTAACAGAAAAGAAAAGCAAAATACCATAATTTGTTCCAACAGCAGATCTCCTGTGAAAAATGTAAAAATCAATACATTTTTCTTCAACTTGATTTTCCTGTTTTCATCAATTAGTACAGTAAATATTATAGTGGAAACGGAACAGTCAACCAAACTAAATTAATTCACGAGATTGTGTCTTTCTATCATCAGTAATTATTTCACAAAAGTGAAACATTTTTTTGGTAGATGCGCTGCCATGTTGCAGTACCTGAAATAGTGATGTCACGAGGTTAAATAACTCCAACTCTAAGAATTGACTACATTGCATATACCAGCGATACATCACAACCATAAAACACTAAAAATATTTGGTATTATGGAAAAAGGAAGCTGAAATGACACCAAAGCGTCTAAATCACATTGTTTATGCTTTTGAGCCCATTCACCGTGTAACTCGAACCATAGGAAGCAGAGAAGAGGCAGTTTTGGAGCCGAGGTTCCAACTCTCCCTGCTATCCCACAGAACACCACTGTGGAGATTATGAACTAGGGTGTGTTGACTATGACCAGCCAACACCCTGACCGCGGGTCAGAAGCAACAATCAGGGAATAAAAACACGATAAGCTGGCAGAGCAGAGACATGTAAAGATATGTTGTTAGTGATTAAACCAGGTTCATGACTTTGATCTTATCACTTCATAAGAGAGGCTGAATGATATGATAACAACTTTTCTCAGTTTCCTTTAAAATATGCTTTATACCGCTTTTATTATGATCTCAGCAACTGTTGAGAAAAAAGTATCTGCATTTATCCAATAAAATATTTGCAAATTGTGTTTTTTACCTGAATGTAGAATATTTAGTGGTGATTGGACAGATTCCTTAGGCTGCTGTGGAGAAAGTGGAAGAGCACAGAACCGGCAGGTGAAACCAGAGGATTTTAATAAAATCCCAAAATATGACATTTGGTTGCTCTAACTTTAAATGAACAGAATAAAAATGACATGTCTCATGCATGACCATGCTGTCAAAAGTTACAGATATTTGCATAAATAGAGGACGGTGAAGCCTACAATAAATGAAGCTAAACAGGAAGTTTCTACAATACAAAGTTGTGAAACAAGAAGGTGACAGTGAGATCTGCTATCTTGATGCAAGAGGAAGGAGAAACTGATTGTGAGTTATTTGTTTGCCCTGAATATAGAAAATATTCAGTCCTTATTCTTATCATAATTTCCACATTCCTAACGTGAAATATGAAGGTTTATTTTTATGCTGTTCTTAATTTATTTTACCGGCTGCAACAACAATATCTTAGATGTGTCTGTATTTTCCCTCAGTGTGAATTCCCCTCATGATGAGACGCTCACTGTCCTCTGAAGAAGGTAGGGACCTGAATGCGGTGGTAAATCAGCAGGGATGTGAAGAAGAAGGTACT
>NW_015153191.1:0-1902 GCF_000732505.1 Cyprinodon variegatus | reverse complement strand
TGCTGCAGCTGGAGCGTCTTTCCTGGTGTTAGAGGTTGTTTTTTGAACGCCTCCACCAGCACCAAGTTTACCAATGATCACAGCCACCACTGATGCTCTGACTCTTAACTTCTCTTTTCTTCTCTTTGCACCCTTGATATTTCAAGGATTTCTCATGGTCCTTTTTCTTAATGCTGATGTCATATGGTATTAAGACATCTACCACTACTCTTCTGTTTTCTGCTTAATTCATCACCACAATGCCAGGTTGCTAAAGCATAACATGTCTGTCAGTCTGGCTCAGTATCTCTAACAGATCTTAGCTTTGTTGCCTTCTAATGGTCAAAATTGTATGTCTTAAAACAAGACAATAAGTCAAAATCTGTGGGAAAAGCTACATGGAAAAAACACCAAGAAAGAGTTATACTGAGAATTAAAGAAAACATAAATCTAAATAAATACCCAAAAAAAGCATAATTCTAGTAGTGACAAAAAATAAAACCCTAAGCGAAAAAAAAAAAATCTCCCAAACCAGCGACAGGGTGGCAAAATATGATTCAACAGATGTGTAACTAAATGAAAATGTAAAATAGCATAATCCACCAAAAGTTAAAACATTAAGACAAACAACCTTTTTTTTTTAAACTTAAGGTAAAAAAAGACAGATATAGCAAAAACTTGACTGTGAACTTGTCCCAACTTCTGCTATTTTAAATTATATCTACGCCCTATTTCAAAATCTCATAGCTCCTTCTATGTTTGACTTAAATGTCTGTTAAAAAAATACTTTTTGCACAAAATGCTTATGCATTGTCCTCTGTATGTGTGCTTTGATTCATGAATCCCCTACTGTTATGTTATGCTTCGCACTGCTGAACTGTAGTCTTCATCAGTTATGTTTTTCCATCCTATTTGAGAGCTTTCAATTGTAATGTCAGCTGATTAAATTAAAACAGAAGATGTCAGTTCCTAAATGATAATAAATAACATGCAACAATAGTGTGACGATATTACATTTCAGTCAGTAAATCCCTGTAAATATATCACACAGTAGCTTAAACAAACTGTCAGGCTGAGTGGAGGTTTGAAGAGGACCCAAATGCAGAGACGGAAGGAGAAGAGTTTTTGCTGATTTAATGTAGGTCCAAAGGCAACACAGGGTAAAGCCAAATAACAAAATACAGCAAAACCTAAAAACAGGCGACATCAGGGAAACACACATGAGAGGCAAGGAACGAGAAAGAACCAACACAGAGAAACTGCACAAGAGGGCTATAAATGGGAGCCTGAACAAAGACTCTGCTAATGAGCTAACAAGGAGCAGGTGTGGATGGAAGCATCTAGAAGGGAGCTAGGTGAAGGAGACTGATACATGGGGGCAACAGACAGTAAAAAAAAAAAAATCAGAATTCAAATACAACCAGAAAACCACCAGAATAACACAAAATGGAAGTGAAACCAATGAAAACTCAATAGAAAACTTAAACAGAACCAAAACCATGACACAATTGTTAGATAATTTGGTTTTAATCCAGCTATTTCACGTCCTTTGTTCTCCCATCCATCATTTGCTTATTAAAATATTTTTCTCACTCTCTGTCTTACAAATTGTTTATGTATTGCATCAAAGTTTATTTGACACTGATTTTATAAAGGTATAGTGTCTGTAATAAATAACTTTAAAGTGTTTTAAAGTTAAATAACTCAACGCAGAAACGCAGAGGTTAAAACAGCAGAGACCTGATAACAGATTAAGTTTGATAGTCGATATAAGGTTAAGATGTTGGTTGTTTGCTGTGAGTCTGCCTCCAGGTTCTGATCTGGTTCTCCTCTAAATGCTCCTCAGCTGAAGCTGCTGCCTCCCAACATGAAAACCCAACCAGAACCTCCAAGCTGCCATCAGAGAGAGTCGTCCTGCTGGTT
>NW_015153190.1:14259-15633 GCF_000732505.1 Cyprinodon variegatus | reverse complement strand
AATGCATTCAAAAAAAACAACAACAACTATCAAATGTTTTGACATCAGTGTACACTGTTTCCTCCATCGCTTTAAATTATAATATTCTTGCCTCAAATTATCTTAAAACTTACTTTTATTGAACAACAGCAACAGAAAGAGAACTTTTAAGTTTCAATAGAGCACTCCATTGAAAGCTGCTGCTGCCTCAGTGCATGCTGGGACAGCTGTCAACCTCGAGAATGGACAAGTCTGCTCTGATGCATACTCGATAAAGAGGGCGGAGCGAGAACAACATCCAGGGATTTGGTGCATTCTCGGTCTGGAGTTCTCGACAATTGGAACAGTGCTTGGGCTGAGGCTAATGACGTGTCACGAACACATGAGAGTGCCAGAGAAAGCATATTGAGAAACGACCTTTGTCTCTGTGCTCCACTTGGCGAATCCAATATTCCAAATTCGTTGGGCTTTTCCGCCTTGAAATGGGCATGCAGATCCAAGATTCTTTCCCATCTCACCTTTGAATTCAGCAACCGCAGCCATTTTCATTTAATCGCATCGAGCCTTTGGTTCAGCTCAAGGTTCTGCTCGTTCACAGTGTTTGAGCGCATCAACAGTGGCAGGTAGCCTAATCATTACAAAAATTGACATTCTCTGTAATCGTAGTTACATCAGGTATCCTCCAAAATAGAAAAAATCTGAGTATTATGTATCCAAACATGTATACACGTATTTGATGTCCTTAACTTATAAAACTCATAAAACACACCATTCTCCAATCCTTCCAGTAGTCTAGGGTGTATCCCATATAGTCAGGACAGAACAGGTCCCATCTACCCTGTCTTCTAGTTTAGAAAATTTGATCAGGTGCATTTGAGAGACCAACTGCCCAGATACATTGTTTGATTCAGGTGATATAAAGAGAGAGGTCAGAAACACAAGAGGCAGCAAAAGCAAGGATGGCAGGCACAAACATATGTACAGCAGGGGGCAGTAAACACCTATTGTCTGCAACCAGAGAAGAAGAAGAAGAAGAAGTCTACTGATGGTGGTTAGGCTAGCGCTTAGCAGATAACTCACAATCCACTTATTACTGTAATAATAAAAATATGTTGAAGTTTTTGGAATAACATTGTCAAAGTATTTATATGAACCATCAGAACAATTGCTTTAAATTTGAAGATCTTTTTTAATTATTTGAACTCTGAATGTATGAAAATTATATTTTCATGGATCTCTCTGCACACGCAAATGTACAGCAGGGGGCGGTAATCACCTGTTGTTTGCAACCAGAGATGAATAAGTGTAAACACAGTGGTTTGGCTAATGTTTAGCAGATCACAAGTGATCTATTTCATAGTATAATATTTACAATATGGTGCCATTTTCGGAACA
>NW_015153190.1:0-13007 GCF_000732505.1 Cyprinodon variegatus | reverse complement strand
ACTTCTTTCTTACGTGAAGTACACCGCTCTCTTTTCATTCGCAAATATTTGCCACGTACAGAATGAAGATTATAATTGTATATTCGGACGGAGGAACCATCCTAACCTGTTAAACTATTGTGGAAATCATTACTTCTGACACGCAGCTGGCAGTCAACACTGAGGAGTAATACACTCACACATCATAAATGATAGTTATCCCAACACATCACATACTGTATTATCATGTTTTTCTTAAACTTTTTGATTTACAAAAAAACAGATAATTTTGGTAACATGAAATTACTTACAATCTCAGAATGAACCTCACAGGAATTTCAGTTTTTGCATGGACTAATCCTAAATTTGGTTTCTGATAATTGAACTGTAACAAGATACCGTGGATATAAAAAAAGCCTGAAAACAGATGGATATTTTAAGGATTAAATCTGTTGTCCCGTTTAAAGGGAACTCCCTAGAAAGAATTTTTTATTTTTTATTTTTTTTAAGAAGTGGGATTTAACTTTAAAACCCTGAAAGGTAAAACTGTTAAGAATAAAAGATTATAGGTCTAACTTTATGTAAAAAATATGAACAATACAAAAGCAACCCTGGCAACCTAATTTAGTCCACATACAGTAAATCATGATTAAAACATTTATGCATACTGCACATTTAATGATGAAAGACTATTGTTAAATACATTTTTAAAAAGGGAAACAACAATTATAAAGAAAATAATATCCTATTACCTATATCCTATAGGTATATAACCCATATACTATCAATTTCTTTTAACATCAGTATATATAACATTTGTGACGACCATCTCCTCCTGCGCTGGATTTAGATTCCTTCTTCTTGCTTTTTCAGTCTTGTTCATGTTGAACTGTGGTGATGAATAAATCAATATGTTCTCTTCCCTCTATATTAAAATACATTTAAATTACATTTAAAAAATGCTTATCTTCATGAAAAATAGACAAATCAAATATTTCCTTTCAATACCTGCTGACTCTGGTTATCATCAATGCCCAGGACACAATCTATTTATAGAGAGGGAAAAAATACATATTAAAGTCTCAAACCAATAAGTAATTATTTGGACCATTACAATTAAGAATATCGTATGACCTTTGCAACAGCTACATGTTTTCTTCTTAATTTTGTAAATGAGACAAGATATGATAGCAAGACTTATCACCAAAGCTGAGATTAATGAAGAAAGAACTATATTGGAGAAATCCTCTATGATGGCACCTAGGAAAAAAAAATATCTAAGGTTATTTTGTAAATTATAATTCTCTAACCTTTAAATAATAATTGTTGTTTGCAAACATACTCTGGATGCCCTTTATTTTTGCTCCATTTCCAAATAATATCTGACCACATGCAGCCACAGCACAGTAATAGGTCCCAGCATCAGAGATCTCAGAAAAGTTGTAGAAACATGTCTGTGCAGAGGGAACCCCAGGACTCCTCTCACATTCAGCTTTACTGATTTCTTGTAGATAAAGAAAATTAGGATGAGAATCATCTGATCCAGCTCTGAACCAGTACACCCTGTTATCAGCTGGACATGTTGACCAGTCTGATTTGGAGAGAACCGAACACTGTAAAGTCCCTGGGTTTACTGGATGAACTCTTACAGATGGATGCTTCTGAAGTACAACATTAACATCTGATTCCTCTCCTGAAAAACAAAATAAAGAAAAGGGGATTTTCCCCTTAGAACCAGGAAAATGTAAACTTATAAGGAATAATATGATGTTATTAAAAATGTATTACTTTTACCTTTAATTTTAACAAATGTTCCGCTGATAAATATGAAATCCAGTTGTCTGACTTTAATACAATAGTAAAGTCCAGTGTCATTTTGCTGAGCGTCATTTATATGAAGATGAAATTGTTCTCCATTTTGTTTTGTCTGAATGCGAGGAATTTTGGAAACATCCATAAAGTTAAATAATACTCCAAGAAATTGAGGCAGGTTTCCAGAAACGAGGCGGATCCAGTATAAATTTTCTTTGTAGTGAGCAGAGGTCTGGCGAGGGCATGTCAGGGTGACATTTTGTCCAGCAGTTACAGTTTTCACCCCAAACTTAAATTCTTCTGTGCAAACTAGAAAAAGACCCCAGCAATAATCTCATTAGTATAGATAACCATTTAATGATTTCAGACTAAATTAAAAATCTGATAATTTAGGATTATATATTATATATCTTTATATATAAGTACAGATATATACTTACATCCCAATTTCAGGAAGAGTAGTAGAAAAAACTAATCAAAAAACATTTTTGTATTGACCTACAATAGTAGCAACATCCCTCTAAGAAACAAAGATCACTGCCCTCTAATATAACTGCAAAGTGGGAGTAAACCATTTCTGGCAAACTGATTGGCCGATTTTTATTTCAAACTTTCACTGCACTACAACCACAGTGGAAACATGTAACCCCCTTTTTCCAACGTTGTCACTTGAAATAATGTGCATACACTTTCCAACTTATAACAATGATGTTCAGTGAATGGAAATCCTTATGTATTTTTACCCAATGATTTTATCCAAAAACATAGTCCCTGTGACAATAAAACATTTCTACAAAGTGTTGTATTGAGCAACTTTATAACAGTGTTTGCACCAAGGTGCTACACATCTCCTATTAGTCTGTCGTCGAGAGGGTAATCTCTTCCGCCATAATCTGCTAGTTACAGCATCAGAAAAAAATCTAAAAAAAACCCTGTTCTATGAACTCGTCTAGAACCTCTGGAGTTGATTTCACAGAGAAGAATTCTTCTTTAAATAAATAACATTATGGAGTATCCTCTTCAGAAGATTGTTTAACAAAACCACGATGGAACCACAAAAGGTCCTATGTTGCCTATATATATATATATATATATATATATATATATAAGTATAAAATTAACAAGTATAGATTTTATTTTTCCTAAGCAACATGTGTGTTGTCTTATTTTGTAAAGTATCAGACTGAATTCAACAAGACACACTGGTAGACAGTTTATAGATTTATTCACTGAGCTCCGCAGGCAAGGCAGCAAACTGATCAGCAACAGGTGCAGGAATGAGGACAAATCAGGTTATTAGCTGAACTGTCTTTAGGTTTTAGTAGATCAATCAGAAATTATGCCACAAACCTTCTCAAAGTCCCTAGTGATGAAAGGGAACTAGATGTGGGTCCTACAGTAAGTCTCACAGAGAGGCTTGGTCCGGCAGTAATGTCAGTGTAGGATCGCTTTGATAGCAAGTGTAACAATACTCAGTGGAAACTGAAACCTAGGGATATGCAGAGACTCACTCAGTAAAAGATAAACAACTTTGGATTTCCAAGGGAGAGGCTGCTCTTTTAGGTTGTTGTGATTTTATGTTGTTTTCAATTCCCAGCCAGCTGGGAGTTTATATTTCTGATACTTTAAGATGTTTATTGACCTCCCTGGTAGGGTCTGTAAAAGATTTTATTTAATAGGATATTATTTTAGCTGTTATATACTGTTTATCAACCCATGCCCTACTAGCTGTGTGTTAGAACAATAAATGAAAGAGTGATTCGAGCTCTAATCATGGTCAAACATTTAATTCTGCACATACATAGAATAAATTCACCACAATTTTTGTTCAAAATATAACAGTTTATTAACAAAAATCATTCAGCTTCAAGTCAAACATATTTCAGTTTAACACTCTCAACTAAGAATAGCGAAACTCAACTAATCTAAACTAAACTACTATGTACAAAGAGGAAGGGGAAACAGGGTTGAAAACCATATTGCAGTTTAAGATGGATTTTGTGTATGAAACCTGGAAGAATTTGGGATATGATCAAATTAGCTTTTCACTAATTTTAAAGAAATTGGAATGTTTTCAGACCGATTCACAATGCAAATCCATGAGGTGAATAAACATTATTTGGCCAAATAATGTCTTATTGAATGATTTGCTTAATCAAGAACCAATAACCTTTAGTCAAATGATTCTTTACCCTCTTTGAAATAGCTAGCAATGAATAGACATCAGTATTCCACTAAATGACTCTTGGTCATTCTTGGTAATGGAAATGTTATGAGCATATGAGGAACACATGAACACTAATGTTATATCAGTGTTTAAACTCTTATTGAAATAAAGCTTGTCCAAGCTTCAGCAACAGCTCAACACATATTCCTGTAGCATAGCGTAGCATGCAGTCCATTTTGTTAGCGTTGTCTTTACTCAACAGTAAACATATGTTGTTTGTTCTATCCCTAATCATGCCAGACCTGCAAACCTTTTTTCCATGTCCATTGGAGGGCTTGAGTTTCATCCAGCTGCAGCTCAGCAGTCAGGGAAGCAACAACCAGGGGTTTCCTTGTCTCAGTCTCACATACTGTAGCAGGGGTCATCTTTGTCTCAGTCGTTCATCAAGACAGGGTAGGCCTTCTCTCCAGTCTGGCTCTGTAAGTTCTGAAACTCAAGAGAAATGTGTTGCAAAAGGTCTGTTTTGCAGTAGTTTGTTTTTGAAAGGTTACCACAATGACCGATCCTTGGTGATTCTGGAGATTTGGGTCGCCTTGGGCCCGCATCTCCACTGTTGTGGAGAGCCAGCCAAAGCCCCAGCTTCATGGGCAAGGGAGAGGAGGCACAGAGCGCAGGAGGCAAAGAGAGGAAGAATGAGAGGAAGGAACGCTTTGTGGTTTTGTCTGTCCTCACATGGGTGGCGGGGGAGGTTGTGTTCACACATCCGTGGGCTGCCATGTGACTTGCCTGTGGAGGCCTTGGCTGAAAGGGGGGGGGCTGCAGAAGTCCCCCAGCTGTTATTCACCAAAGCTGCGTGTTTTTCACTGGTCATCATGTCAACATGAAATATGGACACTGGTTCCTATTCTTCAAAAACCATGATCATGGCATATGGCACAACAAGGTACAGAAACATAAAAAGGTCCGGATCCAAAAAAACTGAATTACTCAGAAGGTCTGAGGAGGAGGCTAAAATCTGGAGTCACGGCACAGAGAGAGGGGTCAGACACATGGAGGGGTCAAGACAAGGTGTTGGTCAGGAGACATACACATGGTAAATATCCAGAGATAAAAAGGCTTTGTAAGGTCCCCCCCCTTAAAGGTCCAGCTCCCGACAGATCCATAGATTGGTTGGGGTACAGGTGATGGAACTCCTTGATGAAAGAGTTATCAGTTACAAACCTGGCCAGGATCCACATGCGCTCCCCTGGCCCATATTCCTCCCAGTTGAGGTAGTGTACTTCAAGACCCTCTCTCTTGGATGAGAGAATACATCGGACAGTGTAGATGGGCTCGCCATCAGGGAGCTGGAAAGACGGAGGCAGTCCAGAGGAGGGCCTGAATTGGGACACTATCTTGAGACGAGACACATGGAAGGAAGGGGGGATCTTCATGGTGCAGAGCAATTGTAGCCGAACTTTCACCGTTCGGCTACAATTAAATTAAGGACAATTAAATTAAGGACCCCGAACTGACACAGAGCCAGTAGGGAGATCATGGAGACCTCCCTGATCATGATCATGTCCCATCTCCTTGGCAGATGGGAGTTTCCTTAAGTGAATGAAGTGGACCATCTTAGAGAACCTGTCATTTAGGGTTATAATGACTGAAAAATCATGGAAGGAGGGCAAAGCCGTGATGAAATCCATTGAGAGGTTTGACCATAGATGAAACGGAACAGATAGTGGCAGTAACAGAAAAAAGGGTTGCCGCAGAGACAGCATGGTTTGATTACAATGTGGACAGGATGAGACAAACTTTTTGACATCTTTCAGCAGGGAGAGCCACCAGAATTGAGCTTGATAACTTTAAGGGTCTTAATGATTCCTTGATGGCAGAAAAGGCGAGAGAGGTGACAAAGCTTGAGGACTTTGTCAACCAGATCACTGGGGGCAAAAAGGCAGTCGTTAGGACATGGCTCTGGAGTGGGACAATTCTTGGTGGTGTTCCTGATATCTTTCTCCAGGTTCAGTCTGGTGATAGCAACACAAACATACTGAGGGAGAATAAACTCCTCAGCTCCACCGCTCTCAGATTCTGACCTTTCGATAATCCTGGAAATGGCAAGTTTTATGTTCTTGATAGAGTTAAACTGACCAAATAGTAGAGTCGAACTGACCTAAAAATTGATTCTAGCTGGCTTGCCTAGGATTGCCTTTTAATAGGCTTTAGGTATTCCCGGTTCTGATCATCCACCCAAACAATGAATGGCTCCAGCCAGCGTCTCCACTCCACTAGTGCCAACTTGGCTACTAATAGCTCTCTGCCATTGCATTATAGTTGCACTCTGCACTGGATAAAATCCTAGAAAAGAAAGCCAACTAGTGAATATGATCATGCATGGCTTGCTGACCAAGGATGGCTTCTACCCTTGTGCTGGAGGCTTAGACTTCAACAATGAATTGTCTCTGAAGGAGAATGGGGGCAGATGTGAACAATGTCTTCAGGTGGAAGAATGCCCTCTCTGCCAGCTCATTCAAAGAAATCTTGACCTTGACAGAAGTGAGACCGTGGAGGGGAGCAGCAATCTAATTGTAATTGTGGATGAAACAATGGTAGAAGTTTCCAAACCCAGGCACCTCTACAACTGTTTGCAATCTGTTGGTGCGGTCCATTGATCAACTGCAGAAACCTTAGAGGGATTCATCATGATTCTTTTTGAGGAGACAATAAGACCAAGGAAGAATGTGAGAGAGGTGTAAAACCCTTCTGGCCTGTTAAGGCCCAGACTGTTAAGGCCACACAGTTTGTTAAGGTACTTCTCAGCTTAACAAACTGATTTCTATGTAGCAGGCGGATGAGAACAAATCCTATATGGCTTTGGGGTGTCTCCAGAAGAATGAACAAAGTAGAATGTCATCAAGATAGATTAAGATGAATTTGCCCAATCATGTCACGTAGGAAGTGATTAACTATTAAAGTCATCATCCAGAGGTCAAAAGGCTTTTTAAGGTCTAGCAAGTGAACTGTGAGGTGGAAACAGTCAGAATCAGGTAATGATGTACAGAAGGAACACTGGATATTTACTAAATGAGCTTTCGATAATCTAGGACTCTCAACAAGTTTTAGGACTTTTTATAAAGGCTGGGAGACATGTGGAAGGGAAGACTGTTGATGAGGTTAGGCTTGAGTGGTGCAAGTTGAAAGAGTTGCACCACTCAAAGCAGGACACATAGAGGAATGTAAACAGCAACTAGTTGACAACTTATAACATATCTGTATTACATGACTTACCTCTTAGGATCTTTTGGGGTATGCTGTAGTACTGAAAGTAGTAGAAATATTTTTTCAACTCAACTTCTTAAAGAAGCAAACAACTGAAAACTAACTTCAGCCCTGTCCATTTGTGTGGACTTGTTTTCTCATGTAAACTGTATGCTGTGCCACAACCATAACCCAAACATTATTATTTTCCTTTCCAGAGGACAGAGAACCATTAGCAGGTCATTGGAAATTGTGGAGAGCACCTTCCTATGTTCAAGCATGAAAAAGGTGAGGAGAACAGATTGTAGAGTGTGAATTGTTAAAGATAGGTAATCGTAACTCCATAATTTACGGCACAAAAAATATTTTTTGTCGTTTAGAAAAACTGAAGAATGGCAACACCAGTGTTAAGTTATTTTATTTTAAGAAACAGATCAAAAACTTGTGAGAAAAAATTAGAATGATACATTCTCATCCTTTTTTATATAAACTGACTATAAATTTGTGAAACCGTGCTGTCAATAGTTCCCTTTTTTCATTGATTCTAAATGTATTTTTAAGTAAAAAAAAACATATTTTTACAACTGACTTTATGGTTTGGAAAAGATATGGTTACTAATGTAGAAATAAAAGGAAAAGTTTTTTTTTGTCTGGTACACACATAAGTTTTTTTTCAGGATTTTTTTTTTTTTTTTCAGAAATGTCAAGTAAAGTTCAAATAGTCCAGCAAGACAAGGCATGGTAGGTTTATTCATATAGCACAATTCGTTACAAGGACAATTTTAAGTGCTTTACATGAACTAAACAATAACACAGAAGACAAATAAAAGCAAATGAAGATAAAACCATTATACAAGTTGGTAATAAAACAAAATCAGTTGGACCACTTTTCAACAGTCAAAGGCAGTTCTAAACAAATGGGTTTTTACCTTTGACTTAAAAAATTAGGCCTTCAGCACTTTTACAGTCTTCTGGAAGTTTTTTCCAGATAAGCACAGGAACTAAATGCTGCTTTTCCATGTTTGGTTTTAGTTCTGGGTATAAACAGTAGGCTTAAACTAGAAGACCTGAGTGGTCTGTGAGGTTGTTACATTGACAACAAATGTGTTACAGTATGTGTTTTGGTGTTGATGCCTGGGTTATTTACAGACTAAAAGAAGGATGTTAAAGTTTTTTTTTGTGATCAACATGTAGCCAGTGTAAGAACTTCAGACCCAGGCTGATGTGCTCGAAAACTTAAAATAATAATACAAACTTTTCACAAACATCTCAGTGGTACTATCTGTAACGATAGCATCCCACCACAACTACAATTATGGATCCAACAAACTTCATCGCTTCTCTCTCATTGTTTAAAAGCACCTATGGTAATTAAATAAAGCATATTAACATTTCGCCACAGATCAATTGCATTAGCTTTGCATAAGGATCAGAAAACGTCTAGTTTCTGCACGTACCATTTGTCTTACATGAAACTGTCTCCTGTTAAGGAAAAATATTATTAAATACTTAAAAGTAATTGATAGATACAATTTTTAGTTTCAAACATATTTAGTATATTTCTATCACTTTTGTCCCCTACAACAGGATCCACAAATTACAACATGCAAATATGTGATGAGTTCATCAAGCCATTTCTAGTGAATTTTAAGACAGCCAAAAACGACTTTCCAGTCATACCACTGGCTATTAATGTTGTAATCTACACCATTTTTCTGTGTCTGGTGGGACAGATGAGTTTAGAAAATTGCAATATATTTGTGTAGATGTAGGTATGACGGTATTTCTTTAGGTATGAAGGTATCATGATAAACACATTCCCTTACATGCTTAGGGAGTCTTACATGGTAAAACATAGTTATAAAAACCTAGACCTAGATTTTGTAACTAGTCAAAACTATAAGCAGAAAAAAGAAAAAAAAAAAAAAAAAAACAGGGGAAGCATTTTTATTTAAGTTTTTTTTTTCTCCATTTTTTGTGCTCATATGTCACCAAACTTAAGCACATGGCTTCAGTGTAGTTGTTTGCCAACAGGATCTGCAGCATTATTCATTCTATGAAGTTAGATCTTTGCAAATGTTTAAGACATCTCATATTTGTTCTTTTCTGTACTTTGTGCATCTTTTATGGTGAAGGAAACGTTAAATATAACTTTCACAGGTTTGAAACAGGTTTTTAACATTAGTTGTAAGTCTAAGTTACCAGGTGTTGCATAAAGTGTCCTTTTGAACATAATTTAACTGTAAACATTCAAATTAAAATAATCAATTAAATTTTAAACGTGGTTAGGACTATTTAGGTTTAAACTATTAGGACAAATAATTGTTTGCTTCTATTAATCAAAACATTTTCATATTTAGATGAATTTTCTGAAAAGTCAGAAACAAAGAAAGGATCTTCAAATGTCAAAAACAGATGGAAAATTGTTGGATTTTCCACCTCTAGACAGTCAGCTATTCACAAATCATTGTTTAAATCACGGTTTGATTTATTTGTACAATAAATTCATTTAAATTTAAAAATAAAACTATCGAAATGTTTTGACATCAGTGTACACTGTTTCCTCCATCGTTGGCTTTACAATTCTCCTTTCCGCTTTTTTATCTTTGTTCCTCTTAAACGTTGGGGCAGAATAAATCAAAATGTCCTCATTCCTCTGAAAGAAATACATAAAAGTTTAAAGAACATCATAACTCAATATAGAGTTCACAAAAATACTTTGCTATCTTACCTCTACATTCTCACCAATCCTCGACACAGGATCTGTGTGCAGAGCAAAAAAAAAAAAAAGATTAATAAAAATGTTAAACCTAAATCTAAATATTTTCAAAATCAAAAATTTTAAACTTGCTTTACCATTGCAACAACCACATGTG
This sequence comes from Cyprinodon variegatus, assembly GCF_000732505.1. Taxonomy (NCBI): domain Eukaryota; kingdom Metazoa; phylum Chordata; class Actinopteri; order Cyprinodontiformes; family Cyprinodontidae; genus Cyprinodon; species Cyprinodon variegatus. The sequence goes on along the minus strand of NW_015153190.1, from coordinate 2,930 downwards.
TTTCTCCTAATTTTATAAATCAGCCAAGATATTACAACCAGACTTATCATCAATGCTATGCACAATGAATACAGAACTATTTTGAAAGAATCTTCTACACCAGTACCTAGAAACATGAAACAAAAGTAAAGCAGATTATATTAAAATGTTTTTTAAAATAATAATTCTTTAACATTTTTATCATAATTGTTGTTTAGAAAACTTTTCCACATACCATTTAGTTTTTCTCCATTTCCAAATATTATCTGACCACATGCAGCCACAGCACAGTAATAAGTTCCAGGGTCTACAGTCTCAGAGAAGTTGTAGAAACATTTCTGTATCGATGGAGCTTCAGAACTCTTCTCACATTCATCTAAGCTGTTTCCTTGTAAATAAAGTAAACTGGGATGAGGTTCATCTGACCCAGCTCTGAACCAGTACACTCTGTTATCTGCTGGACATGTTGACCTCTCTGAGTTGGGCAGAACTGAACACTGTAAAGCCTCTGGGAGTTCTGGTTGAACTGGACCAGATGGAGGCTTCTGAAGAACAACACTTACTGGTACATCTGAATTCTGTCCTGGAAAAAAAAAAAACCCTTATAACCAGGATAAATCACTAATAAGTGAGCATACTGAGTTATTAAACATTAAATATTACTCTCACCTTTAATCTTCACAAAGGTTCCTTTCATAAACACGAAGTCCATTTGTCTGACTTTAATACAGTAGTAAAGTCCGGTATCATCCTGCTGAGCTTCATTAATATGAAGAAGAAATTCTCCTCTGTCTTGTTTTGCCTGAATGTGAGAAATCTTGGAAACATCATCGGCCATGAAGTTAAATGTTGCTCCAAGAAATTCAGGCCATTTTCCAGAAACAAGGCGGATCCAGTACAAAGTTTCTTTGTAGAGAACAGAGCTCTGGTGAGGGCATGCCAGGGTGAGATTTTCTCCAGGAATGATGGTCCTTACTTCAAACTTAAACTCTTCGGTGCAAACTGGAAATAAATCCCACATATATAGTTCGACTAGCATAGACTATCATAAAAAGATGATTTTACATACTACAGAAAAACTAAATCAGGATTAATGTGTCAAAATAGTATATAATGTATATTTTGTATTGATATATACTTACATCCAAATCTCAAAGAGAGTAGTGCATACAACAAAAACAGCATTTTTGTGCTGATCTACATCAGGGGCAACATGCATCTAAGAAATGATCGTAGCATGAACCTTTGAATAGAATCTTACAGAGTGGGAGTGAACAAATCATGACAATTTGATTGGCCATCTTTATTGTGTGGTTTCACTGTACTACAACCACAGTGGAAATAATATTCCATAATTGCAACCTTCACATAAGAAACAAACTAAAGGAAACTTTCCTGATGACAACAATGATTACGTCTTTTTATGTTTGAAAAACACACTTTTATAAACATTGCAGATTCTTATTAAAATATCACAATATAATAAAAAAAATACTTTCAGGCAAATATGTGTGAGGTACAGTTTCAGCCAGCCATCAAAGCTCGCCTTTCTAAGAATTCGTTAAAAATGGCTAAGGGTCATATGAGAAAAAGTGCCTATGAAGTGTATGAGAAGAAGAGAAAGGCCTCAGAAGAGAGAAACAGAACCACAGTTTTTTTGTAATATTCTTTCACGCAATGGCGTACATTGAAAGCACAGACCAAGTTTTCCACTGATGCTTCAAGTGAGAAGTTTTTTACTCTACATGTTAAGTTTGGAATACTATTTGGAGAAATCAAATTCACAACCCTGCTAGTAAAAACTTTTTCTGCCTTATATATGTATATATGAATATGTATTTATGATATCTAAAATAAATTTCTTCTTAGGCAAAATAATACAAATGCTGAACAGTAACTGTTGTGTGAAAAAAAGTTTTCAGTTATTCAGTCCAGTCAAATAAAGGAGATCGATGGATTTTACTCATTAGGCACTTTATTTACTTTGTAAAGGAGAACAAGACATCCACATTCACAGCATGATGGTCCGCCCAGTTCAAACTTAGACAAAGTTGTTCCCTTGCTTTAAAAGCAGAGTCAAAACAATCAGAGACACTTTGGTTAAACAGTTACCTTGAGAAAGTATGTAGTTTTGTTATGGGAAAAAAGTATGTCCAGTGTTGCCAACTCCTCAGTAAGGAAAGTAGCTATTGGCTGTGCTATAAGTTGCTAGAAGTCGCTGAATGACGTCATTGCCTAATTTGCATAATCTCCCACATGATGTGATGTGCATGCTATTGATGCCGTGGGAGAAATAACGTGGTTAGACAGACAGAGCGAGTAAAAGCAATCAGAATATATATCTACTTTTTCTGTCCATTAAATATTTGTTTATTTATTTATTTAATTTTTATTTATTAATTTTTTTAATTAATGTTTATCTAATTACAATAGTAACCCTCCTACTTTAACCGGGCTTGGGAGTGGCATAATTAACCATAAAGAGACACTATGGTGGAGTAACAAATTTATTTATTTTTTTACTTTTTTTTTTTTCCCTTGTGGTCCCCTAAGGAGCTTAAAAATCATGGTAAAACATCAACATTTTGAACCATAAAACTTTTCACATTACAATAACATTACAAATCTAAATGAAACAAAAAAATACTACAAAGAATCAATGACAACGACCATTTTAGTGATGGATCGGGCCCCCATACTGGTATTGGTGCAACACTAATATCTACTACCGTATTTTCACGACCATAAGGCGCACCGTACTAAAAGGCGCAGTCTCAGTTATGTGTGCCATTTCTGTATTTAACACACACATAAGGCGCACCGGACTATAGGGCGCGTTTTTTATATACCGGTACATGTCCTCTACTACCTTTAAATAGCTCTACCGCGTATTTAAAAATAGAGCGGGAGCAAAATTGAGTATGACTGTGCTTTATTCATGTATTTATTAC
>NW_015153189.1:13320-15656 GCF_000732505.1 Cyprinodon variegatus | reverse complement strand
TAGGTTAATGTTATTGTGTTTTCCTTAATGTAGTTGCGCTTTTAGATTTGTAGTTGCAGTTTGCACTTCAGGGCCACCGTAATGGACACCAGCAGGGGCTATTTCCTTTAAGATATTTGTTAGTGATAATTGATCCAATTAAAATCCAACTGTGCTTCATTCAACATCAACCAGGAATCAGAAAGTTTCCTATTTGTTGAAAGAAGCAGACTGAAGGCCTGAACACACCGGCTGGAATGACTTTTTATATTCCCATCAGATTGTTTTTAAAAAGCGAGCAGCGTCGGAAGCATCTCTACAGTCAGAGGCTGTTTATAGAAAAAAGGTTGAATTAGGAGAAGAAATTTAAACCTGAAATAAAACAATTTAGCGAAAAGGTATGGAGAACAAAACTTCATTTTTAACAACATTTACATTGAACTTTAAACGCCACCACCTCTGAGGTACGATTTTCTGAGGGATCGGACCTAAAATGGTACTCGGTGTGTTCTGGCTTCCATGGATAAATGTTCTAACTGGTGAGTTTCTGATCAGTAGAAAGCAAACCTGAACAGACCAATGAAATTTCTGTTTTGTCTTTTTCAGGGACGGTCATGCAGGTTCTACCACAATGTGCAGAAGATGCGGGACCAGCAGACTCTCCAGTGGGTCCATGGGCTGCGTGAAGCTTGGGACATCGAAGACCTGGTGACTCTGGGCAAACGCCTCCGGGCCTGCTCCTACTACGCCGCCCGGGAGCTCATGCAGGGCGCCTACATCATCTTCTGTCCGTATAACTACCTGCTGGACCCCATGATCAGAGAGAGCGTGAGGAACCATGAAAACACTCGTTGATTTGCAGATTCTTTTTCAGGTCCCTGAAGCTTATCTGTTGCTTCTTTTTATCCATCTTCATTTTCTCCAGATGGAGATCGACCTGGCAGGTCAGATCCTGGTTCTGGATGAGGCCCATAACATCGAGGACTGCGCCAGAGAAAGCGCCAGCTACACCTTAGACCTCCACAGCCTGCAGGCATCCAGAGACGAGCTGGACGGCATGGTCAGCAGCAACATCAGACGCTCCAAGCACGAGCCCCTCAGGGACTTCTGCTACGTCCTCATCAAGTCAGTCGATGAGTGAACCTTCTCAGATCGGTAGGATCCAAACCTGAGCTGTTCTCTGAGCTGTCTGATCTTTCTTAGCTGGATCCAGGACAGCCAGGATCTCCTATCGGAACGTGGCTTCGAGAGCGCCAGCAAAGTCTGGAGTGGAAAGGATATAGTGAGCATCTTCCACAGTCTGGGCATCACCGCCGACACCTTTACCAACATGAAGGTAAAGACCTTTGCTATGGTGGTTAGACTGGAGCCCGATCCCTGATGAAGTCACTAATCTACTGTTCCTCTGAACCAGCAACACCTGGCAGCCGTGCTGGAGAAGGAGGAGCGTGTTGGTTTGGCCGGCGGGCGGGAGGACACGGTGCAGGTCCAGGTCATTAGCTCGTCTACGGCCACCGTCCTGAAAAACCTCTTCATGGTGCTGGATTATCTCCTGAGGGACAACAGCCGGTCAGAGACCTTTCCAGTCCCTGCTGCTTCGTTGGTTGTCGGCCGCTCAGAACTTCTGGCTTTGTCTGCAGGTTTGCTGAGGATTACCGTGTCGCACTGCAGAGGACCTACGCATGGACCAACCAGGCCCCGCCTGACGTCCCTGATGCCCAGGGCTTTGTGGCCCGGCCCCGCTTCAGACACCGGCAGAGCATCCGGGTCAAGAAGGAGCTCCTGACTCTGAGTTTCTGGTGCCTCAACCCTGCTGTGGTGAGATGTGACGCGTGGAACACTGAGGAGGAGCTTCAGTCCATTTCCTGTTTCCCTCATTTTATTAACATGTTGGAATAACTTTAAAAAAAGAGTTAAAAACAATCCTCTGGACTTTGTTTCCAAGTTTGAAGACGTTTCTCTTCCATCCAGGAAGATTTTTCAATCCAAAATGTCAGAAATAGCGTTTAGTTCCAGGTTTTACCTGTCTATGCCAACTCAGTCTCTGCAATGCAGGTTTAAAAAACCTTCAATGCAGCGATAGAGTTGATTCTTTCCCGCTATCGCAGCTCCAACCCCTTTACAGGAGAACAGAAGACCTCACCTATTCAGCCAGGCCAACAATTCCCTCTAACGCCCCCCCTTTCAGAGACATAGACAGGTATGGGGCATTGCAGGCTAACAAAGAAGCCAAACGACCCCCATTCCAAAGGGGGGGGACCCGTTCATCCGTTTCTATTTGCATGTTTTCTAAACTAAAACCAGGCTTTGTTGGGCTGCTGGATAAAACCTGGAACTAAACGCTATTTCTGACATTT
>NW_015153189.1:10572-11565 GCF_000732505.1 Cyprinodon variegatus | reverse complement strand
GACGTTTATATGTCGGCTAAATCTGCTGTTTCATGATCCATCCCTGCTTTTATAAACCGTTCTGTTTGCTCACTAATAGAAAGCTTATTTTATTTAGTAGCATCGCAGTAACGAGGGTTTTATAGAAATACACGTCAAGCAAAAAATCCTGATTATTCGCAATACTTTAGCATAGGCCGAGGCAGACTAGTTTGATATCATTTTCAAAATACTAAAACTAAACACAGCTCTAAGATTTGTGATTTCCTTTTATTTAAATGTAAAAATAAAAGATAAAAAAGAGAAATGTTTGTTTGTTCTAGGTCTGGGTGGGCACGGTTGGCGCCGGACCCCAGGGCCGTAAACTGTGCGCCACCTTTCAGCACGCTGAAACCTTCGCCTTCCAGGATGAGGTTGGCGCTCTGCTGCTGCACGTCTGCCGGGTCATGGCCAAAGGCGTGCTCTGCTTCCTGCCGTCCTACAAGGTAAGGGCGCCAGCAGGCGGTCAAAGACGTGGAAATGAAATCAGACCATGAAGAATAAAACCAGCTGGAATCGACTGTGAGCACTGAGGGGTTGAAACGAGCCTGGCAGTAATCTAAAAAATAAAGATAAAATCAACACAGATACACTGACTGCTGGTTAAAATGTTTATTTTATACAAAGTTAACGACAGCAGGACCGTGTTGGTGTGAAGCAGCCTGTGTGGTGAAATGCTGCTGTGTAAATGTTCTGAATTTACGTCTAAAAACTGTTTCATAGCTGTTCTGACCTCTGCTGCCTCTCACTGTCTCCTGCTTCCTGTTCCATCTTCATCCAATATATCAGGGGTGGGCAATTCCAGTTCCTGGGGGCCGGTTTCCTGCAACTTTTAGATCCATCCTTGGTCCAACACACCTGAATCAAATGGCTGAGTTACCTCCTCAGTATGCAGTCGGTTCCTGCAGAGTCCTCCCAATTATCTGAGTTCTTGATTCAGGTGTGTTGGACCAAGGATGGATCTAAAAGTTGCAG
>NW_015153189.1:8337-10040 GCF_000732505.1 Cyprinodon variegatus | reverse complement strand
CAAAAACAAAACATGGAGGAGAAAATATTGCAATGCATCGCAATAATTCAAGTATCGTGATGCATCGTGATAGAATCGCATCGTGGCCTGTGAATCGGGATTCGAATCGAATCGTCACTTCTTTGGCAATACCCACCCCTAATTAGAAGTGGCTTTGGGGAAAAAAACAAAAAGGACATGAGAGAGGGAGGGCCCACTGAGGGGCAGGGTGTCGTCGTTGCATCTAGACAGCTCCATCTTTGTGTGTTCGAACCAACAACCTTTTATCCAGAAGAAATTACCTTCATCCAGTCTGGAAGCTGCTGGTTTCAGTCACAGCTGCTTTCCTCCAGTTAGCATCTCATGGTTCACCCTGGTGACACCAAGTCTCTAACCAGTCACAGTTATGGGCAATGTGAGGAAACTGGAGAAGCTGCAGGGAGATATCGCTCTGGACCTCAAAGCCAGGACCTTCCTGCTGCAGGAGAACAGCGGCGCAGTCCGCTCCATGCTGCAGCCTGCAGAAGGAGAGGTTTTCCTGAAGGAAAGTCTGGTTCCCATAACATCCGTCTGTAAACAGGAAAGAGTCAAAAACACAAAAAGGAAAACTACTGCCAGTAGCCGGTTCCTGGAGTAACCTCATTAAAAAAGCATGTTAGTAACTGTTATTTTTTCAGTCCAACATTAATTTAATCTAATTAAATTAACCAGATTCAAAGCAATGTTTTTTGAACCTGCCTGTGGGATGAGAAACTCTCCGGTTCTGGTCGACCAACAAGTGCTGCTGAGAAACCGCTGAAACCCACCAAACCATGCCGCACTGGACCGGTTGCTGCATGGAACTGTTAGCCCACTGGACCATTGTCTGAGCTGCTGCTAAAAGCTACCCGCTGCCTTGAGGCGACCCCCTCGTCTAAAGTCGTGGTTATCATCCCGCAGCAGCGTGTCGCAGATATGTTTGATTTATGCCCAACATTGAAGCGTGGTCTGCGCTACGTTATTCCACGCCACAACGCCAGAGGGCCAATCAGGAACCAGCTGTGGGTCTAGATACGGCCGAGGCGGTGAGGAAGTGGAAAAACGAAAGAGGCAAGCTGTGACAACGGAGGGACATGACGGCCAAAAAGAGCGGGGATCCAGGTGGGAAAAGGGTCCCAGCGTTCTCGCTCACCTCACTCTTCTAGCTGCTCCATCTTCACCAATGGCGGTCAGACAAACAAAACCAGTAAGGAACCAAACAGGAAACACGCATAGAGTAGAGCGGATGGAGATCTGACCAATCAGAGGCCTCCTGTCTGCGGCCACCTACAATTTTGGAGAGTCACTGCAGTTTTGCAGCAGTGTCCATTAAAGACATTTCATCCCAGCGCTGCGTGTCCCGAGCCCGTGACATCATCAATGACCCCTCACCCCCCCCTGTTGCCCTCTGGGAAGAGGCTTCATTCAATGCAGGAGCAGCAGGTTCTGCAGCAGCTTCTTCCCCACCGCCACCACACTGATGAACTGATGAAAACTCAAACCAAGTCACAAATCGAGACTCTGCATCACACTTGTAAACATTATATTTGCAATACATTGCAAAGTTTTCAAATCCCTTCATATAGAACTCAACCCAAAGTTTCTACTACATTTGCACCATTAACCTCTGGTCAGTGCTGCGCTTTATAAATGCAAATGTTCATTTCAAAGCTGTAAACTTTTAATTCACTGTTGAAAAACTGCAG
>NW_015153189.1:4317-5659 GCF_000732505.1 Cyprinodon variegatus | reverse complement strand
CCTTCTGAGGACGCAGCTGCAGGATTTAAACTCAGGTCTAGTCCATGGAGGTTAAATCCCAGTAATGTCTATGTCAGCTGATGATTGTCTCCCCCTAGTGGTCTGGAGTGCTTTCATGATGCAGAGCTAATCTGCAGCTTTTCTTAACGTGCAGGTGATTCTGCTGCTTGTTCTATGCATGTATTAAATGTGTTTTATGTGTGTTAGCATCATGTAGGTGTTTGCAGGGTGTTGTTAATTTTTCGTTTCCTCTAATTGCAGCTTTTTCCTTTGCAGCACTTCTCCTTTGCATGTGTTTTGTTTGTTACTCTCATTTCCAGAGGCGGTTGGTCACTATTTCATTTTCCTTAGTAAAGAAAGTTTAACACAATTATTGTTTTGAACAAAATAGAGAGTACCTTTATGGATAGTTTTCCTAATTTTCAGCTGGAGTAAAGCTGGGATGAATCAACGCTGCTTTGACTTGATGAAACTTTCTGGCGTCTCTTCGCCTGAGGAGTAACCTGTTGAGACAAACATTGTTGGTTTATGCTTCAGGATTTTTTTGTACTCAGAATTCCTTCAATTAATCTTATTTTCTATCTGCTGATTCTGCCGAGTCATTTGAGGTCAGGTAAATATACGGTTATAATTTATTGTAAAATTATTGGGAGCTTCTTCCATAAAATACTGTAAGCGTTTATTTCATAAGTTTTATTACTAAGATCATAATAAATATTTATTTGAAGTGTTTTTTCCACCTGAAGCTGGTAGAATGTAATTACTGTATGTAAGAAATATATTTAACCACCTAATTCTCCAGAAACTGCATCTAACTTTATGTGATACCAGAATTTACATTATTTTAAGATATTAGATCAGATGTTATGATGGTGAGGAGTGTGAAGAGGTGTAAAAGTATAAACCTTACTATTTTTAAAACACTTTTATAGACGTTAGTACCAACTTTAGCTTTTTACTCAACTAAAAATGTGAAAGTATCATTTTCAAAACTACTTAAACTATAAATAATAGTAGTAATGCAGCAAAAAATGTTAATGACAGAAGCTTTACTGCACCACCCTCTTAAAGGAAAAGTCGCTCATATTCAGAATTCAAACTTCTAAAAGTTCTTTAAATCTGAAATGATTCCATCCTGTTCAATAAAGGAATCAACTCTATTGCTGCATTGTAGTAGCCCTTATGTAGTCCTACTCAATTCTAGTCAGAATGAGTCTGATTCTGCTCCATAGAGCTGTGATTATGGGGCGTGTTTCGAACGAACCAGGAAAAAAAATGCCTCTGCACTCAATTGGATAGACCTACAACCAATAAGAGCAACGGAGTGCGTGACGTATGTTAA
>NW_015153189.1:0-1302 GCF_000732505.1 Cyprinodon variegatus | reverse complement strand
GAGGTCCAAACTGCTGTGCCTAATAAAGTGGCCCCTGGGTGTGTCGGTTCTGACGCGCTTCATCCCGAGATGCTCTGATTGGCTGCTGAACATCACATGACTTCATATCTGAAGGAAATTATTACAATTTAAAATAGAATGATAAAAGGGAAGCAGGGTAGCTAAAAACTGCGTCTCCATGTTTGGTTCTGGTTCTGATCCAGTAGAGCTGAGAGGTCTGGCTGTTGATCCCCTGCCAACCAGTCTGTAACATTATGGAGCTCAGCCATTCGCTGATTTATAGACTAATAAGAGGATTTTAAAGTCTGTTTTCTGATCTACTGGGAGGCAGGGGAAGGACTTTAAAAGTGGGCTGATGTTCTCTACTTTCTTAGCTCTAGTGAGGACGCAGGCAGCAGCGTTCTGGATCAACTGATGCAGGGATCAATTCTGGAACAAAGCAGGAAATCTTTCAAGTCCTTTAATCCTGGAGATGTTGTTCAGGTGACAGAAGGCTGAGTTTGTTCCTGTGTTTATGAGCCTCTGAAGGTTCAGGTGTGGGACCATCACAGCTGGATATGAGCCTCTGAAGGTTCAGGTGTGGGACCATCACAGCTGGATTAGCTGAAGCGCTAACTTTGAAACATCTGGTCCAAAAACTAAGACTTCAGTTTAGTTTAAATCAGCTGAAGAACATTTTGTTCGTCCCTTAAATGATCTGGAATGGGTTCATAGTCTCCTGGTGGCATGTTGATGAACAACTGGGTGTCTTCTGCGTTGCTATGGTAACTGATTCTGTTTATTAAGGGCAGCATGGAGATGCTGAACAGGTGTAATGATCTTGAGGCTGTTTTTTCCTTGTTCTGCCCTTCTTGGCTCCGCCCTCTGCTCATCAGCTCTCATCTCATTCACCTGCTGCTATTTAAGCTTCTGGATCCAGCCTTTGGTGCCAGATTATTAAAGCTTCTCAGCGAGACTAACTCTGTGTTGAGTTCTGCTGAGGTCTGAGTTTTCGACCGCCGCTGTTTGCCTGTTCTGTGTTTTCTGGATGGTTCCCTAGATTCCGCCTGCTGCCGACCTTTGACCTGTATTCTGACCATGGTTTAATTACCCTCCTGGATCTTTCGCTGCTCCTCTTCTCTCCTGGATCTTTGGTGACGGATCAGTAAAAAGCAATGGAGTTCCTCTTCTCTGGACTTTACTCCTCCTTCTGGCCACAGACTGAACTTTGCCTGGTTGGTGGCTTTCATGCTCATTTTTATCCATCGTTTGAGTTTTGTTGTCACTGACCTGAGCCTCTACTGCTGCAGAGTTTCCAGTTAG
>NW_015153188.1:14985-15855 GCF_000732505.1 Cyprinodon variegatus | reverse complement strand
GTACCTGGAACTGCCTGTAGGTCCACAGATAAACGTAGGTCTGCTCTCTGGGAAGCCGCCTGGTTCTGGTTTCTGGCTCCATCCTGGTTCAGGTTAGTTCCTGACTAACAGGGTTCTGGTGTGACTGGGAGCCGGGCTCCTGCTCCACCTTAACAATGAAGGAAACATGATCCACCAGGGGCCCGGCCCTCACACACGCTCAGAGGAGGAGGAGGAGTTTTACCTGATCCATCTTCACCACTGCGCCTGTGTGATGAATCCACCTCGTCACTGAAATCAACCTCGCTATGCTGTGGCTTTGTGTGCCACACACACATTCCAGTTATACTGTGCTTGTGAGGACCTATACCCTCGCTGATCCCTACAGTCACGGTTCATTGACTAAAAACAAGCTGTTCCTGGTTACCTGCTGGTGTGCTGAGGGCGCACACTTAATATTTCAGTAGGGTTAGCTGTGTGTGGGGGGGGTGTGTGTGGAGGTGTGTGTGTGTGTGTATGCTACGGGGACGCGTCATCTTCAGTCTGGCGGCGTCTTTGCTGGGTTCAAACCTGAGGCAACGCTCAGTAAGCGGTTAAAAGGAGTTGTTGGAATGCGGAAGTGACATCACCAACATGTGACTCGTTAAATGTTTGTCAGATTATTTATTTATTATTTATTATTTTCTCTTTTTATGTCTAAAAAATTGGTCTATTTGAATAAGTCAATAAATCGGTGAAAAGGAATGAAGTATTAAAAATGATTTGTGTTTGTATATAAATGCTGATTGTTTGTGGAGGTAATATATGGACCAAACTGATTTATGTGAGGAAATGAGAAATAAGAGAGCCTGAGGGGCGGGGCTTAAACTATTTATTGAGGGCTGTGGGAAG
>NW_015153188.1:9865-13049 GCF_000732505.1 Cyprinodon variegatus | reverse complement strand
TTGGCGTCAGATTGGATGACTCTTTCCAACACAAATAGCTTAGCTTCAATTCCAAAAATTGCTTTTCTAAGGCTTCGTTTCTCTCTTCCTTTCCTTGATCCTGTCCAGGGCCATATCCAGGAATGCTGCTTCTGGTGCTTTAGGGTAGTCATGATCATCAGGTGTGTGTGTGCAGTCCATTGCTTGCTCCTCATCTGACGGCTCTGGCGTGTTTACCTGCACCCTCTCCCAAACACTCAACCTCGGGGGTGGAGTCGTAAAATTGTTCCACTTGAACAGTACCGGGACAGCTCCTTTCTGTAATCGCCTTTTCCTCTGTTTTTGGTGGAATTGTTTGCTCCTTCAAGAAATGCAGGCTGCAGACCTTCGTATGGCGCGTGGGGACCAACTGTTGGCGGCGGATGCTGACTAGCCATCTCTTTCTCAGCTCTAAATCGCTGGGAAACGTGTGGAAGCTCAACACTCCATTATATGTGGATGATGCCGACCACAGCGGCACACAACAGTGTTCGTGGTATTGCTTCTGTTGCTTGCTAAAATGAAAGCAGTCATTATTAAGACTCATGTCAAACCTCTTTGCTCAGGTTTCCCGGCGTCTTGTCACTATAAGTCCATATACCGGAAACCGGCCACCCGCTCCATCGAACACGGAAGCCTACCCCTACGTCATTCAGGGTTTAAAACCAGGGCGCGAGAAAGCTAGCTGGAAGTAGCTTTGGTTTTCCTGCGTCTAAAGTCACGGATCGCAGTGTCCCATCGTGCATGGCGCCCGCTGAAGCGGGTGAGACGGGGAGATCTGGAGCTGAACGCTGTGTGGATTTACCCTGGCTACAGAAATCACGGCCTATCAGCAGAGAGACGCCTCTGCTTTGAGAGCCGTAAGTCAACCTTCCTCCACCTGAAAGTTCCTCTGCTGTGGCGTCACACTGATCTACAACGCTTCAGTGAACGGAACCCAGGGAAAACGGATCCTCCTTTCCTCGCTCCCTTCCCGGACTGGAAGTCGTCTCAAAGTAAAACCATCCACTGCTCTATTTGATGCTTTAATGAGGCGCTGCGCTCAGGAGAGACGGGCAGAAAGGAAGGAACCTGGACCTGATGCTGATGTTTGACCTGTGCTGGTTAGAAGAACTCTGCTCTGATGGAAGCTGACAGGAACTCTGCTCTGATGGAAGCTGACAGCTGATTCCTTCCTTCCTTTCCTTCATTTCCTTCCTGTCCTGCTTTCCTTCCTTTCCTGCTTTCCTTCCTTTCCTTCTTTCCTGCTTTCTTTCTTTCCTTCCTTTCCTGCTTTCCTTCCTTTCCTTCCTGTCCTCCGTTCCTTCCTTTCCTTCTTTCCTTCCTTTCCTTCTTTCCTTTCTTTCCTGCTTTCTTTCTTTCCTTCCTTTCCTGCTTTCCTTCCTTTCCTTCTTTCCTTTCTTTCCTGCTTTCTTTCTTTCCTTCCTTTCCTTCTTTCCTTCCTTTCCTTCTTTTCTTTCTTTCCTGCTTTCTTTCTTTCCTTCCTTTCCTGCTTTCCTTCCTTTCCTAGAATTAAAGCTGGAATTATTCAACTAAGAACACTGAAATGATTTCACCTCCGATTGTGAATAAGTTAAATAATTAACTATAACTCCAGTTCTAGTTCATCATTTATTTATTATCTGCAGGACATTATTTTGTGCAACAGTACCTAAAGGCTGTAGCTCCGCCCACAGCGCCTGGCTCACCTNGTTCTTTTAATCTCATTCTTTTCCATCTTATAAAAAACGCTAAAGCTATTGATACCGGTATATATTACAGTAAATTATTTAGCTCTTTATGTACACTTTAGCCACTATTAAGAGCCGCTGGAGAAAAGAGCCATATGTGGCTCTGGAGCCGCAGGTTGCAGACCCCTGAATTAGAGGAAGAGTAATTACCAAGCAAAGTATTCATCGGTTACATCAGTTATAATGTCAAAATCTACAATCCTCCACCTTTGACATGCTTTAAATGCCAAACATTTGGTCACATAGCAGCAGTTTGTAAAGGAAAGCAGAGGCGTGGAAGGTGTGCAGGAGAGTATGAGTACGGAAAATGTGGGAAAGAAGCTGAAATAAAATGCTGTAACTGTGGTGGAGAACATTCTGCTGCTTATCGCGGCTGTGAAGCAGCAAAAGGTCTGAGGAAATAAAAAAAATGAAATTTAAGCTCAGAATAACCTACCATGAAGCTGCTAAAAGGATCCCATCTCAGTTAGAAAAACCCAAACCTACAGTTCAACACACGGCAAATTTCAGACCTCTAGAGCAGGCATCCCCAAAGTTGATCCTCAAGGCCCGCTGTCCTGCAGGTTTTAGAGGTTTCCTTCCTCCAGCAGCTGATTTTAATTGAGAGATGATTAACAGGCTGTTGCTCTAATGCAATCATTATAATCAGCTGTTTTAAAGCAGGGAAACCTCTAAAACCTGCAGGACAGCGGCCCTCGAGGACCGACTTTGGGGACGCCTGCTCTGGAGAAATGTCCAAAAATGGATGAAGACTCACTAATTGTTAAAAAGAAAGATTTAGTTCTATTAATGGTGGAAGTCATTAATTGTAGCACAGACGACGAGAAAAACCAAAAAAATGAAAATAATAGTGAAAGCAGCAGAAAAATATCCTTAAAGATTTGAACTGGGAGATGGTTGGAAGTATGATGGGAGGACCGATGGGACCATCAGAAACAGGCAATGACAATGACTTAAAGTTAAATTAAAATTATACGGGCAAATGTGATTTAGTATTTATTATGTTGGGTTAAGCTACACAGGTTTGTTTTTTAATGGGGTGAATCGTTTCATTTCCTTGCTTTACTCCATATCAGTTGGTGGCGGTAATGCACTTCTCACAAGTTTGCCAACCGCCATAAAACCTCAGAAGAAGAAGAAGAGCGGCCATTTTGTTTTCTGTTTCTTCAGTGCTCTGTTCGAAAACCTAGGACGCGTCATTAGGAGGACAGATTCGAAGGCCGATTACGTCATAGCGCGGCGCCGAGGTCTGGTCAGATTCCAAGAGTCCTCGTTATGCGGCCTTAAAATGCGTCCTTCTTTTTGCCCGATTTGAAGGACGGGTCTGATGTATCCTCGCTATCCTTGGATATCCCAGGATTCATTGCGAGACCAAGCAAGCTGTGATCAGAGGAAAGGTTACTTGGCGCCGAACAGTGGTGAAAATTGGAAGTTCA
>NW_015153188.1:6333-8443 GCF_000732505.1 Cyprinodon variegatus | reverse complement strand
CAGGATTCATTGCGAGACCAAGCAAGCTGTGATCAGAGGAAAGGTTACTTGGCGCCGAACAGTGGTGAAAATTGGAAGTTCAGTTTAATATAATACAAGTCATTTAATAGTTCCGTCTGAAATGAATGAAAATAGTTGTTTTAATGGTTATCCGCTCTTTGCACATAACGTCGTGACGACACTTCCGTGTTTGATGAAGCGGGTGGCCGGTTTCCAGTGGCTCTGTTCTATACCCGCTGTCTGCAAGACCTGCTCAGATGATCCATTTCGGATGTTCACCGTTTAGTCAAAGCCTCATCTAAGACATCGTCGTCAAAACTAGACAAAGGGTTTAAATTGTATGCCTCGTCATACATACATCAATATGAAGGTAAGTCAATATTCTTACCAGACTTTGTGGATATTCTTAACCTAGCAACAGGATAACTAAGTTAACGCTAACGATAGTTAACTAGCGGTAGCAGTTTGTGTGACTGCTTCATCTGTGTATTTATTTGTTTTGGTAGAACCACATTCAATAAAGCAAAATGTATAACGTCTATACACCTATGAACCTGTGATTGCTTTCATGTGTGTTTGGATCAGTGTCAAATAAAGACTGGGCTACGTGTGAGATAGCGGTGAAAGCACTGTGTTATAGATCAACGAGGAAATCGGAGAAACCGAAGTTCGCAGTTCAGCGGTTTTAAAGGTTCAAGTTAAGTTTTTGCACTTCTGTTTTACCCAACTGGATATTTTCTTTTCTGTCGCTCTGCTTCCAACGCTTTGCTTATGCTCAGCTTTTCCAAACACTGCTTAAAGGAATAGTACACCCAAAACATGATTAGCCTTCATTTTCTACTCACCCCCCATGATGAACAGGCAGAGGTAAAATAAGGCCTGTTTATTCTGGTTAACAGACGTACCAGAACCAGGAGACATCAGAGGTAAACCAAAACTTGAAGCCAGGGAGAGACGAGGAACACAGACTGAAGTGAGACGAGGATCCAGCAAACAGGAACCGAAGAGGGAGGGCTTTTAAAGGGGACAGAGACAAAGAAAGGGCCGACGAGGAAACCGACAACAGGCGCAAGGCAGGACAGAGAAACAGAGCAAGGGAGGACACAAGAGGGCAGCAGAGGACAACAAATGGATAACTAAGGAAAACAGGAACAAACAGACCAAGACTCTGACAGTCCCCCCTGTACACAGCTGTACAGAGTTAGAGCAGCAGTGGCACAAACCCAGGACAGCCATAACTTTCACAGCAATACATGTTTTGAAAATATTCTTTCACATGAATGAACGGTGCAGTTTTCCTACAGCTTAAAACTTCTAATATCAGTAATAAATTCTGCAGAATTTGTGTTTTCAGTATTTTTGCCCTTAGCTTTTCCTAGAAGATGCCAAATTTTGACCCAACACATGCCAGCTTTTGGCAGCTATTGCATCATTTATTTTCACAGGGTATAAAACCTGGTCCAGTTTCAGACCTGAACCTGGTTCAGACTGTTCAGAGTCGGAAGGGCAGAGGAGGATTACGGTAAGTGTAAATAACTTCATATCATGTTTAAAGTGGTGTGTGTATAACATACATGTCTATGTGTGATTGCAGGAGCACCCTTTACCGAGGAATGATCGGTAAATTCAAGTCTGCGTGTGGATGAAGTGTCTTACCTCCAGAGGAAAGGCCCCTTATTACCAAAATGGGGATTAGTACAGACAGGCGACATGTTGAGTCAGCGTTTGGACTTGTTCAGAGGGGGGGTGTACTCTCCTACCAACAGTCGAAAGGTGACTCCCGATCCACAGAGGTGCATCAACATGCTCCACCTCTTCCATCCCTCCCCCTAACGAGCCACCAGCTGTCGCCAACAGACTGTCTGCACTGAAGAAGAGCAGTTGCATCTGCAGAGCCTTCAGTGCGCTACATGCACTAGGCTTAGTGACGTACTTCCGATTCAAGGCATTACTGCTCGGTCGTTTCCGGTCCGCGTATTTACATTGCGCTAGCTTGCAGATTTGGCAATATTGTTTGATGTCATTATGAAAAGGAAAATGTTAAAAACTTGTCGTTTTCAAAAACAAGAAAAAAAGTATTCAGAGCACTGCTGTGTTCCTCTCTGCCCAG
>NW_015153188.1:3952-6130 GCF_000732505.1 Cyprinodon variegatus | reverse complement strand
GAGAAATGTTCTAATAGTAAAACAATCAATCCTAATTCTATGTAAGAGTGAGCAGCTTTTGTGCATCGATAAAAAAGGGCAGGTTATAAATACAAATGCCCAAATTATTCTAGCTAAATAAATAAAATGATCCAGCCTACCTGGAAATAAAGACCCCTCCCCCACATTCATGCTGCCCCAACATGCTGGGATTTTGAGTTTTTTGGTGCACTGTCAACTATATCTATATCTACTATATCTTCTGTGCAGACAAGGTTTGTAAGTGTTGCTTATTGTACAAAAAAATTCAAATGAAAAATCTGCAACGCAGTGGCGGCTGGCCAACAGATGGCGCTAGGGCGCCTCCCCACCCTCCCACTGACCCTGATTAAGACTTAAAAAATAGATTTCAAAGGTCAGGATCTGATCCAGCATGGATAAAGGCAGCTAGGACCGATTTAAAGGATCAACAATCTGGGATTCACATGGAAAATAATAGAATATAGTCGACTTTTTGTACGTTTGTTCATTTACATAGTTGCTCTTAAATAAACACAATCTCAGAGAATCTATAGTTTTTCCATTATTAAACTGATAAATAATTTTTTTTAAGTTTGTGACACAAAATTGGACCATGGAAAACACAGATTTACCTTCACAAAGACTCAGAAGGGCAAGATTTATGGACAAAAGGTAAACCTGGGCATGAAATGTTTGTTTTTATAAAGTGTTTTTATAAAGTTTTTTCAGTGTTTTTATGAGTTTTTTTGTTGTTTGCATTCAAATAAATATACTCATGTGATAAATTAGTACACGTTTGATTGTTTTTTTGGTAAAAACGTCTATTTTGAATTTATAGCCAACCGAGAAACCTCCACCATCGCCGCTGCAGCACCGCTTTGATAAGAAAAGTTTTGAGGGAAACGAGTGGACCAACAGAGGGAAGTCTGTACCTGAAGTGCCCCCGATATCCATGGCTTTAAGGTGGCGTGCTTTGATGATGTTCACAGTGATGGTGTTGGCAGTGGGGTTATAGCAGAGAGACACCAGCAGGTCGCCTCGTCTCCCCTGCAAAAACACACCCACACAAAAACAATGCAGCGTGAATCATCCAGCCTGATACCAGACTTCATCAAACTCCATGTTACTCACTGCATCATTGTGCAACGTTACATCACTGCCCTTTCTGCTAAGTCCATGTGCCAAATACAGACGGTCCAGTGACCCGGCTGGCTTAGCTGTGATCATTGCTCGCCCAAAAATCCCATCAAACCCGCTGAAAGCTGTGACCAAATGTGTCACACTTGTTTTAACAAATTACAGCGGGATTAAAAGCGAGCAGCGCCTAATGGCCTCCTTACACTGCCATCACTGCAGGGTTTGAGCTCCTTCCAGAAGGTCTTCAGCTGGCCCAGCTCCACCTTATTCAGGGGGATGGAAACCTCTCCGATGGGGTCATTCCTGCTGAAGCGGTCGTAGTCCAACACCTGGAGGTAGAGAGTGCGTTCTCTCACCTTCTCGTAAGGGAAGCCTGCAGCAGAGACAGGAAACGGAGAAGACTGTGGGCGGAGAGCGAAGCGGCAGATTGTGAAAAACATGTTCCTGACGCTACAGAAGGAGCAGAAACGCACGACGCGCTTCAAGGGAAAATCAGAGAAAAATGCTGAATTTTAGAGCAGAAGCTGTTCTCACAGAAACTAAAACAATACAAGCTTTAAATATGATGAGTTTGGAAAAGTATTTCATTTTCCTTTGCATTTACATGATAATTAATGATAATTATTATTTTTACAAAACAAAATAATTCACTGAATCAATGAAATTATTGCTTTAATTTCCCTCTTTATTAGGTTTCCACACATTGCTTCTTTTCAGCAAATTTAGTTTGCTGCCAAGCTTGCAGCAAACTAAATTTATTTCTATAAAACTTAATGGGAAACAGAGAAAAAGTGTCAAATAAAGAAGCTTTCTATTTACCGCCTATAAATGTTATATTATATAACTTAGCTGCAGGTGTAAATGGTAAATGGCATGTACTTATATAGCGCCTTTATTCAAGTTAGGAGACCTGACCAAAGCGCTTTACACTACATTCATTCACCCATTCACACACACACTCACACACTGATGGTGGCAAGCTACATTGTAGCCACAGCTGCCCTGGGGCTCACTGACAGAAGCGAGGCTGCCGTACACTGG
>NW_015153188.1:0-1310 GCF_000732505.1 Cyprinodon variegatus | reverse complement strand
CAGTTCTTCCAGCAGTCCACACTTTCTCTGCTCTCTTTTTCTCATGGTCTTCTCCTTCTTTCCCATCGCCCGGCTTGCCACAGGTTTTCCTGCTGTGTCTAAAAGTAGCAGCAGCAGCAACCCAGACTGACAGCTCATTGGCTCATTTGGATCCGGAGGGCTTTACCGTATTACCAGGAGAAGCGGAGCAAGTGAAATTAGACACAGTCGTCGGACAACATGCAGTAATTTATAAATGTTTAAATCAGGTTGGGTCCGGATTAGCCAGCAGGTGGATCCGGATCCGGACCGCGGTCCACTAATCCGTGATTTCTGTTCTACACATTAACTGAAGATGTAATTTTTTTTTTTAAGCTTTAATCAAAAGACTAAATTGACTAAATTGGTTTCAGAATTCTTCCTGGTTTTAGGAGGGAGAATTTTCCCTCTCATTTCACCTTGAATGACTTGGCTTGCTTGATTGCTACTGCAGGAACCGCTGGTGTGTTATTTCTTAATTATGGCCCCCCCCTTATTTCCACCTTCAGTTTCAGATCAACCTGCCCTCTGAACCAACATTAACACTGAGCTGCAAGGTCTGCTGGCAGAAATAATTCACTCTGTTATTCAGGTTTATCCTCCTGGTGCAGATAGGAATGCAGGTTTAGCCTATAAACCCAATATAATTGGGCATCTAAAGGTGTATTTATCCTGTAACAAACTCAAAAATAAGAATATTAGTTATATGTTTGCAAAAACCATACGTACATCAGACTTAGCTCTGTAGCATGAAAGTAAGTGAGAACGGTCCGTTACCAGGATTAAGGGGGCGGTACACCTTTCCAGGTGCTTTCTGTAAGTCCATCATTGCTGTGCTGCAGCCCAGTTACCAGTCTGAGTTCACAGGAGCAGCGATTTAATCTCAGACACGCTCCTTCTCTGTCAGCTGAGCGTTTGCAAACCCGTATCTCTGTGTCTGTGCTCCACTCTGCATCATCTGTGTGTTCGGCTGATCACAGCTTTAAAACCGTGGCTTAACCCTTTATGGGATGCTCAGTGAAATACTTGGAAAATCTAAATTTCAGCCAATAGTGTTTTTAGAATCCAGGACAAACTTTATTACCTTTGGAACGTTAAAAAAATATGGATATTTTGATGGCAAAAATGAACGTCGATGTAATAATAAGAAAAAACAACTTGACCGAATATATTAAGAAAAATAACAAAAGTGCTTCTAGAAGAAATTAGGAGAAACACTCTGAGTGAAAGAAACATTTTTTTTTTGGTCCAACATAATCCTGAAGGCATTAATGCTGACAGTTTTTAGTTTA
>NW_015153187.1:9007-15945 GCF_000732505.1 Cyprinodon variegatus | reverse complement strand
ATGATTTGGAGAGCTTGCAAAGGGCGAGCCCACAGGTTCAGTGGAAGGGGGGGAAAAAAAAGACAGTTGTTAGATGGTGTGGATGAGAAGATATGTTAAGATATGCAAGGTCCACCTGTCAACTTATAAAAGTGCTGCAGATATGTTGCGGTGATGGAGTATAGATACGGAGTCCACAATTGCTCTCGAGATTATTGAGGAACTTGAGAAAATCCCAGTCCTGCAAGCTGACAAATCAAGGAAAGTTCTAGACCTCATAGAAACATTTGAAAAAGCCCTAGCTTGAGCTTTGTATCCCTTGAGCCTTTAATAACCCCCCTGGTCATAATCTATAAAGAGCAAACTACCTGATGTCATGAAGAGGGACTGGCTACTTTTTATGGTTAATCCTGCTAATGGAGTTACACCAGACAACCATTTTGACAGTCTTAAGTTTCTGAAAACACAAGAGGAGATCCTGGGGAAAAACTAGAGCAACATGGAGTGGGTGGAGGATCGGGCAGAGACAAGATGGAGAAGTTTTAAAAGAGGCATGCTTTTACTCGGATCAGCAAGAAAGCATAAAGGTTGCATTGTGTGTTGAGATTCAAGACATGGAGATATAATATTCTTCTGAATTTAATTTGAAGCCATGAATGTACCTGGAAAGCTTAACATTTTGAAGAAATTGCAGGTATGCAAGAGGTGTTTGTTTCTACACAGATAAGTGCTTGTACATTCATCTTCTTCAAGACATCCCAAAGACTGTAAAAAGGAAGCTTCTCAGATTTCTTTTTCTGTCCAAAAGGTGTGAAACAGGCAGAAACAGGAGGAAATTCTTATCTGAGCTCTCACCTGAATTGGCAGAAAAATGCAGAAGAGCATTCTCAAATATGGCTGCATCCATAAACGATGGTAAGGGTGAAGTCCATGGGCTGATGGATGTATATGGACTGAAAGGGCTTGCTGCTGTTCTAATGCTGTTGGAGGTCTCTGCAAATGCAGGGCAAAAATTTGGCACTTTGATCAACCTGGCCTCTGACACAAATTGCATCATTCACAGAGCAGCACAACGACTGAACCTTTAAGGGGAGAAGAGAACATTAGTTGTCAATGGTGTTGGAGGAATGGCAACTAAAGTCAAAACAAAGAGATCTGTTAAAAGTGATTAAGGACCAGCAAAGAAACAGAGCCCACCAATTAATCTGCCATGGCCTAAGTTACATTGCTCAAGTTCACAAAATTAACCAACCAACAAAACTGCAAAGGTTTCTCCAAAAGGTTCACTTAGAAGATCTCAGAAGACCAGATACCATTGATCTACTCCTAAGCCACAGAGAGGGTAGGTTTGCCCCACAAAGAGTCAAGGTTGTTCGAGTTCTGGTCTTGCGGAACAGCCCATTAGGCATAACTGTAGAAGGAGCACATCAGTCTTTTTGAAGAGGTCGAAGTACAGACGCACAAGTCTGAAACACATTTTGCTCGTTCCATACACACAGTAGCTGTTAGATTTGAAAACCTCTTCAGTCCCAAAGCAAAAAGCAATGGTGCAGTTGCTCAAAGAGTTAATTGACTGGTGGAAATGGGAGAGCGTACTGTAGGCGAAGCCTGTAAACCAAAGTATAGTGGATGTCGCTGTGGCAACTGTCAACCTGGAGGGAAAAAAAGATGACAATGGAGGAAAAGGAGCTTGAAATGATAAAACAAGGCCTCACCTATGTGAAAGCTAATGCCCATAGCGATGCTCTGAACTGGGACACAAATATTTCTGAATCACGGACCCTGCATCTCTTCCCAATAATAAATGTAGCATGGAGTCAACTTTTTTGAGGACTGAGAGGAAATTAAACAAAGAGCCTGAATAGAAAACTTCTTATGCAGCCCAAGTGCACGAAATGCTGCAACAGAGAGCAGCAGTACAACTTACAGAGGAGATTTTAAACAGTTGGAGAGGACCAGTGTGGTATGTGAACGATCTAGTAGCACCAAACCTTTACTTTGTGCCACTCCTGTAAGCCTAGTTTGGAACAGCAGTCAAAAGTTCAAAGGTCTAAATATGAATGATATCCTGCTGAAAGGGCCTCATGTTCTTTGGTTAGAATAGGTTTAGATGAGGACTGCATGCAGCTTTAGGAGACATTAAAAAGATGTAAACCTCTTTGTGGTTGGAGGACAAAGAGATGCATCTTCACAGATTTCTCTGGAGAGACGAACCAGAAGAAGAGATCAGTGAGTATGCTATTACCAGAGTTAATATTGAAGACCGTCCTGCAGGTTGCATTGCCCAATTAGCAATGTGTGAAACAGCAAAGCTACCAATGTTTACCTACTTGGAAGAGGAATGGAGATTTCTGGAAGAGGACAGTTATGTTAACATTTTTACATCTGACAATGATCCAGAACAGCTGCAGAAAAACACAAAGTGGAAGAGATCCTTCAAGCTGGGGGATTCTTATTAAAACCATGGGTCCTATCAGGCCAAAGTGGGACGCAACAGGCTTGTTCAGAAGAGGGAAGCTTTATACACCCCAACCAGATGAAGGAAGAGGAAAATAAAGCATTGGGAGTTTGATACTTGGTGTCTGAAGATAAGTTCTTCTCAAGAAGAAGGAAAATGAGATTGGGACAGGATTTGCATGAAGAAGTAAAAACAAATACTCCTAATCCTCTTACAAGTAGAGAATTACTTAGCCATGTAGCCGGCCTATATGATCCCATTTTTCCATTGTGGTGAGAAAGGCTTTCCATTAAGCCAGAAGTGGAGGGAAAATGGTTGACACTTGGGATCAACCACTCTCTGACGCCCTTAACGAGGAAGCTGTACTATTCCACGAGTATGTGTGCCCGAGCCAAATCGCATTCGACAGAGGCCTGACTCCAACTGGCTGGATTGGAAAACCCCTCGCAATAACATTTTCTGATGGAAGTGACAAAAGCTATGAAGCAGTAGTGTACTTTGGATGGGAAACGGAGCAAGGGGTCCAAGTAAGACTTGTTGAATCCAAAGCAAAGCTTACACCACTTGATCAGAAGGGAGAACCAGTGAAATCGGCGATCTGTGGTGCAGCATTTTCAAACTCATCTTAGGAAGTATATTGAAAGGCACAGCAGGATTAACGTTGGAATAAGGTACCACCTACTAGACAGCCAAACTGTCCTTAGAGCCATTCAATGAGACAGTTATGGGTATCAGGCTTTCTTTGCAATCAGAGTCGGTGAAATGCAGAAAGCTGGACCTGTAACAGATTGGTGGTGGATACCAGGAGACTTGAACATTGCAGATAGTCTAGCAAGAGGAGTGTCTCCTGAGTATCTTCAAGAGGCATTTGAGTGGCAAAATAGGACCCCAATTTTTGTGGCAACCTGTTGAACAATGGCCAATAAAACCTGCCAAAGGCATTGCTATCAGTGAAAAAGAAGGCATTGCAAAGCTTCAGAGAAAAGCATTTTCAGCAGTGATAACCTGAGCTCAATCCAAGAATTTTAAAGGAATTGGTAAAAAGGGAGAAAAAGAATCCACCAGAGATCACTAACATCTTGAAAGGAAAGAGAAGTCGAGTCTGATGGTTTTTGCTTGGAGTGATTGCTAACCAACTAATTCAAGAGAGATGAAGCAGTCTGACTAAGCTGATCAGAGTCACTGCATGGGTGAGAAGAGCTGTTGAAAGATGGAAGCTCATATTGAAAAACCTGATTGCCAATGAAGGCAAAATGGCAGTAAAATGCTCTAGAAAAAATACTAAATGGTCATGCTAGTCATGTTGAGCTAAGTGTTGGAGAGTGTGAAGATGCACTGAGATATTTTCCTGGCAGCTCGGGAGAAGGCTTCATTCAATGACACCACCCTGAACAGATTTGATTATAATTTCTGGTGTGCATTTTTTTTTTTTTTTTGGTTATCAACCTTCTCACATGTTTGTGAGATGTGTCTGAATCAAAGAGACAAAGAAACCAAACAGTTGAGTTGTCCCAGCATCATTTTGGTGGTGGCTAGGCCTTTTCAAGTTTGGGCAAGAGATGGAGAATTTAAGAACTTCAATGAATAAAAATGGAAGATAATTTTATGTAGAAATGCACTATACATGTAAAAAATGCATTTTTATGTTTGATGAAATAGATTTGTAAATAGTTTTACAATGTGTTTGTAAAACTATTATTTAGACATGTAAAGTTCAGGAAATTCTAGGTTACTAGCTCCTCTACATGCCAGTGAAGATAAATCAGACAAAGAGGTGAATAAACTATACATTTGTTAGAACTGGTATTTTAACTTTTGTTTTTTTTTACTGAAATTTACTCAACCCTTGTTTAGAAACTACCTTCTGTTGTGTGCAACTTGAAATTCTCTGCATGATTTTTGGAGTTTCATGCAAGTTCTTGTTGAAAGTGGTAGGTTAATGTCCTAACACATTATCATATTTCAGAAAATAATTTTGAACATATATTGTTCAGATGTCTAAGGTACTTTAATAGAGTTGAGGATGATCTTGTAGTGAAGAGATGGAAAGGGAAGAACAGAAACTGATCAAAAGGTTTTTTTTTTTGTGACTGTTATTTATTAAAATATATCTTGTAAAATTGTAAAAATGCTATTCTTTGCAGTATCGATGACATACTGGACACCACTGGAGAGTGGATGTTGATAAGGAATTTATGATAGTCATTACCTGGACCAACCTTCTGGAGAGAGGCCTTCTACAATGGCAACTTCAGAAGAAGAATTCACCATCAGCAACACTTAGTGTTTTTTTGTGAAGCTGGGGTTGCCACTTGTGCTCTACGCAAAGAGTTTCTTAGGGGTGAGACTAAAATCCCACACATCCAAAATGGTTAATGTAAGCATATTTGTTAAAAGCATATAAGGATTCATACACCGGTCAAGCTTTCTATATGTTGGGATTTCACTTTTTTTTTTTTTTCTGTAAGATGGTCTACTTACAATTATACACAAAAATGTTCATTTTTGCTTTGTAGAAATCATGGCTGGAATTGAATCACTAAATCACAGAAGCCCACGGTATTCTTGGACAGACTTGGACAATGGCCTCTACGTGTGTAGTTTTTGCACTTTAATTTTAATTTTTTTGATGGCTTTAAATTTCACAATTCTAGTCTGAATCTCCTTACAAAGGACTGTTGGGGGAGGGCCTCTTTGTGCCAGACTGACAGCCAAATTTTCCGCGACATTTTTCCCTCCATGGACTTACAAATACTTCTGTGATGGACATATGGATCCAACTGTCTGAACAACGATGCAGTGACAGATGTCCATCTACGGTCACTGCTTAACCAGGTATAGTGTAACCAATTAAAATCAGTGATGTAGTATTTTATACCAAAAATACTGATCAATTAACATTTCCTATCGAATTTGTGAATATGACTTTAATCCATTTTTAATTCTTAGGTTGACTCTTCTACAGAAGAAACAATTCAAAGCCTCTATGAGATCTTAAACTGTGGAACCATCTCTGTTAGAAACCAGGACACAATTTTTTTTTGCTGATATCAGCTCTTGGGGAATGTTTTCTGTGCTGGTTTCAGTTTGTATGTTCCACTGCCATCATATTCCATGCAGTGCTCAGGTTGCAACCATTGTTGGAGCAGCTTCAGGAAGGCTTGTAGCTCTATGGCCTTCTTGAGCTGATTAAACAACATCCAGAAATCTGCCAGGGATTGTTTGTTTCAGGGGGGAAATGGGAGGTACGTTGCATTGACAGTGCATATTAGAATAATAAGCTTATTGCGTATCTATTTATTTTGATTCTTATGTTACTTTTAACTCTTCACTATTATGTTATTCTTATACATTTTTCTAAGGTCCACATCTGTGAAACCATTTTTTTCTTTTTCTATAATTTTGTTGCTTATTTAAACATCAGAATTCCCCCACTCTACATCCCCATCCAGAATTTCTATTCTGCAGTTCAATGCAGAGTGTCAGGGCTCCTGTCTGTGTGTTTCTTTTTTTGTTTGTCTCCCTTCCACCAACAGGTGGCGCCTGGTTGCGGTTCGCCTCCTCACACACCTGCTGACGGTTACCTCATTAACAGACTGCTCTTAAGCTGCTGATTGCCACTACTTCGACGCCAGAGTGTTTGCCAGTTTTTGGTACTCTAGCCAAGCTGAGTTTTCTCTGAGTAAGACTGAGTTCTTGTCTCCCTGAGTTTTAACTTTATTTTTGTCTTTGCCTCTCGGCAGGAAGTCATCCTGCAAACTGGACCTTTTCGGACCTCCTCTCCCAGGAGGGATCAACTGAGTCTTAAACTGAGCCAGGGATTCAAACAGGAGGTTTGGATCCAGTCTCCTTTAGAGGACGTTGAAATTACTCTCTGAACAAGGGAAGCATCTTCACCACGACCCGTTCAAGTACAGCAGGAAATCTGAGTGTCAATCGGTGTCTCCGTTCACCTACACCGTCCAAGTTCCGGGTAAACCCTGTTCCGCCCTTCGCCGAATCAGACATACACTGGAAAACCAACACACCGACTGGAGTCAAGAATCCTTGACTTCTCTGGAAACGTGAGTCAACAATCAGATCCTCTCCTTCAAGATCAACAAATCAAATTTTCCACTGAGCCTGAACTAACAGTCAGTCTTCCCCTCGCCTTCCAGTTCCGGCTGAGCAGAGTTCAGAGGAACCCTGCACCGAGCTTAACATCTTCAATAAAATCCGTCAAACTTTTCATCCGTGTCTCTGTTTGGTTTCACTGCATGTGGGTCCGAGCCTTAGATAAAATCATGACAGAGTTTGTCATGGCATCCATTTGCTCTCAGTTGAGTGAAAAAGGAAGCACCAGATACCAAGTTGAACTTCAAATCATAATCCACATTCAGCATCTACTTTGAATTAGAACATAAAAAAAGTGGTTTGACAATGTTAAAGTTGTAGCTTGTTAAATTTTATTTACAATTCACACATTGGGAGGTGTGTGTGTGGTTTTTTTTTTTTTTTTTTT
>NW_015153187.1:6203-6627 GCF_000732505.1 Cyprinodon variegatus | reverse complement strand
TTTTGCCTTTATTTTTTTATTTTTTTTTACTATTAAGTGCTTCAGAGCTGCCTCTTCACATCGACAGTTCTTCCTTGTACTGGTATCACTTGTCACACAGCATAAAGTTATAATAATCATTAGGGATTTTGTCAAAGTTCAAAAAACACATTTCACTTTATTTGAATAGGACTCCCTACTGCAGTCTTGCAAAGAACTTGCTGACAAAAAGTACACAAAAAAATGTGAATTTGCAATTGTGTCCTCCTTTGAGCTACTACTTTGTAGACATAATTTAAAGACGTTTTTGTCTTTCTCTCCAAAATTAATCAGACCATATGGATAAGGAGCATCACTGGACACTAAAACAATTGAAAGCTCTGTCATTTGGTTGAATTAAAATGATGTTGTTCTAACTGAACATTTGTATTTTCTGGTTTCATTT
>NW_015153187.1:0-3104 GCF_000732505.1 Cyprinodon variegatus | reverse complement strand
ACAGCCATATCATGTTTCCCTCAAAAAAAGGTATTTTTTTTTTTTTTTTTTTTACTGATTAATGCTAAATTCATTAAATCACCATGAATGTATTAGTTTTAGGTATAAATATTGATCCATTAACCTTTCCTTTAATTTTACATTTATTGCCAGTGGTGCCTGGTGGAGTTTTCTCCAGGGAGGGGGGTTAATAGCGCAAATATGTCACCATTCAGACGACGAACAAAACAGCTTTACTCATAATTAAAGATTATATATTAATCTTGCATATCTAAAAAATACATTGTTTTGAAATATTTTAATTTTATAATATAATTTCTATTTTTTTTTTATGTCTAAATCAAGGTGAGTGGGTGAGTGGTGCGGTGCCCTAGCACCCTCTATTGGCCACCACTGTTTATTACATAAACTTTTTATGGCAGCATCATCCTTTGGGAAGCTGATGTGAGTTGATGGTAGGATGGCTTTAAGTATACAGACGCACATCTGCTGGGGAATGACATTTTTAAGTTTTTTTCTTTTTTTTTTTTTAAAGGGAGAGTTGTATGCAGTGTTGTATGTAGTTCAATGCAGTGAGGAACCCTCTGATCTTTATATTGGAGAAACCAAACAACTTCTCCACAGACGCATGGCCCAACACAGGAGATCGACCTACTCTGGACATTCCTTTGAGGACCAGAATGTTCACATTTTGGACAAAGAAGACTGGTGGTTTGAGAGGGGCATGAAGGAAGTCATCTATATTAAGAAACAAAAAAACAACCCTAAACAGAGGTGCTGGACTCAGATTTCAGCTTTCAAAAACTGACAATGCAGCAATTGAGTTGATTCTTTTCCGCTACCATCGCAACCCCGACCCCATTAGGAGGGACGGAAGACCCCGCCTGTTAAGCCAGGCCAACGATTCCCTTTAACGCCATTTTTCAGAGACCTAGACCAGTATCAGGTGTTGCAGGCTAACCAAGAAACGAAATGAATGCCCATTCTTAAGCGGAGGACTTGTTCGTCCAGTTCAAATTGTATGTTTTCTAAGCAAAACAAGACTTTACTTTTGGTCCACTCAATAAAGCATCTAACTCAACGCTACTTCTGACATTTTTTAATTGAAAAAGCTTCCAGGATGTCAAGCAAAATGTCCTTAAATTTTGAAACAAAGTCCAGTGGATTGTTTCTTTTGGAACTAACATAAAAGATGAGGAAAGTCTCTAAAAAGGCTGATGGAAGCTGATAACTGTTGCATTGGAGCTCATCCAGTGTAGGATAAGCAAACTGTCTCTGCTGAGGGGACAGACTACTCGCTGGACTACACTTCAAAATGATCTTCACTTTTTAAGCTGCACCAATGGAGACTCTCGTTTTCTCCCAGTTTTTATTCTGCTTTTTGTTTTGTTTCTCTTTATTAAAGCAAAATTGATTGTTGCTAATAAAAAGCTAAATTTGTGACACACTAAAGAAGTAGGGAAAAACTTGGAATTCCTTTTTAAGTTTTCTTCACAATAAACTACGACTTAATGATCTATCATACTAAACTACAAAGATTCTGGCAGCGAGAAAATGTGTCAAGAGGTGTGAATACTTTAACAAAGCTGCATATGAAAACAGGCAACCTGACACACACAGTCAAACAGACTTGAAAATCAAATGTCTTTTTGAACTCCAGCTATCTAATAGAATGAGACCTAAAAAAATAGCAAGTAACCCTTTATCCTTTGGAACAAAAGCAGGAAAAATGGACCATTCTGTGACTGCATCTCTAGAACATCCATCACTCATAAATTAGATAACCTCCAACTTCCTTGCCAGAGGTAATCAGTCAGAGTTGTAACGTTTCTTTTCAATTGGAGACACTGAAAATCTAATTCGTTGTAAGCTTCTAATCTTCCAAATTTCATTTTCTGAGAGAAATGTGTTACTGCCTGCGTGCGTTATGGAAACAATGAGCTGAGGAAACGGATTTTAATTTAACAAAGTACTCTTACGTGGTGTGATAGATGCACTCGCCTCCCCTGTTTCAAACTGCGCCAGAGGCAAGATTTACCTCTTTGTTTTGCAAACATACAACATAGTGGAGTTATCAATCAGTCACATACAAATATCTGTGTTGCTGTTAGTACTGAAGTGGCAAACAGGAGGGTGTGTGCAGCTTTTCTCCAGGAAACTGTCGGAACAAATTGTAACTCATCTTTCTACAGCTTTCTAATCTGTGTAAAAAGGACACTTGATATTCATAATGGTGAGATTTTAAACCAATTATTTATTTTAATTAATAATTGCTTTTCTATCAGCTTATTTTCACCTTTATTTCCTCTAAGTATTGACTGGACATTTTATCTCACAATTAAATTAAATTCAGTTTACTTCTAAAGCGCCAATTCACAACACGTCATCTTAAGGCACTTTATAGTTCACCAGATCATACAAATTGTTTCAAAGTTTTGTATCTAAGGAAAACCAGTTGATTTCAACGACTTATTGACTTGAAGGCAATCCCTCACACTAAGCATGCTTGTAGCGACAGTGGAGAGGAAAAACTCCTTTTTAACAGGAAGAAACCTCCAGCAGAACCGGACTTGGTGTGAGCGGCCATCTGCTGAGGCCGACTGGGGTTCAAGGAGACAAAAGGTTCGAGGAGACAGGCCAAGCGTGATGAGAGATCACCATTTTGCTTGGGGTAGTTAAGTATCATTTATCCACTAAGGTGTTAATAGACATAAATATTTTTCTCTAACATATAAACCCAGGAAGGTCCATTGAAAATACTTTGAATTCTTATTACAAATAACAATGGTCACATTTTTCTAATACTTTATCAGTTTTTGAGATTTTGGTCCGAAATATGGAGTTTTCAATTTAGTTTATTTCTATAGCGCCAATTCACAACACATGTCATCTCAAGGCACTTTATAGTTCAACCAGATCATATAATCAGATTAATTCATAGTTTTCTATTTAAGGAAAACCAGCTGATTGCATCGACTCATTGACTCTTCAATAATCCCTCACACTAAGCATGCTTGTAGCAACAGTGGACAGAAAAACAGGAAGAAACCTCCAGCAGAACCAGGTTAAGTGTGAGCGGCCATCTGCTGAGGCCGACAGGTTTC
>NW_015153186.1:13525-15967 GCF_000732505.1 Cyprinodon variegatus | reverse complement strand
TTCAGGCCTCTGTGGTCCTGGGTTCTTCTAACAGGACCAGGATCTAACAGTGTGTCAGGCTTTACATAAGCAGCTGAGGCCTGACCCAGACCGGACCGAGCCGGACCGGACCAGAACATTTGCACAGGAAGGATAATCTCCTCTCCTTCAGTTCTCCTCAGCCTTGGTTGAGTGAGTCAGAGGAGCCGTCACACCTCATAGGTCACACAGCCAATCAATCTAAGGAGCATGCTCAGTGACGCGGAAGGCCATCACAGCTGCCGCCATCATTCTGACTAAAGATCAGCGCTTGATGACTTTTCTCTGGCTGTCGTTTCCACAGCTACCCATCCTGGTGTCCTCTGTGGTCAGTCTCTACTTCCTGGAGTGGACGGACGTCTTCAAGCCGGTGAAGTCTGGGTTTCACTGCCATGACCGCAGCTTGAGCCTGCCCTACGTCGACCCGAACCATGAGGTCATCCCGCTGCTGATGCTGCTCAGCCTGGCCTTCGCTGGACCAGCCATCACGGTGAGTCACGCTAACCCCGCCCTGATGGACCCAAGGAACCTCTGGTGTCAGCAAAGCCTGATGGTTGAGAAGCTTCAGTGGAGGTGAGGTCCAGGTCCACATCATCTGAGCTAAACTTAGAACCAGTCAGGACAGACATGTTTCTGTCTGCATGACAAGAATCCCAGATTTTCCAGGATTTCTCCTCCTTAGAAGTTTCCATAGAGACGAGCCCAAACAGAGGTTCTCCAGGCTACAGCTGAGGAAGGAGACGGGTTGGGTGGTCCAGAGATGGACGGGTTCTGGTGGGGAACAGATCCATGGACCTCACTGCCAAATGAAAAGCTGTGCTGAAGCTGCTGGCATAAGGTTGGAGGAACTTCTACCGACCAAAGTCTGCGCTAACAGGGACCGAAATAGAGGAAGAAGACAGAGAGAATCTCCCAACGCTACGTCTGAAGGAATCAGATCAAAGATGGCGAGCCTGGTGTCGGCATCCAGAGACACTGGGAGGGACTGGGGCACTTGCTGCACATCCGTCCCCTCAGGAGGACTAGAAAATCATTTATAAACAGATCTACTGAGGACCGGATGTGGACTAGTTCGTCCATCACACTTTGGTCTCTGCTGGTCTTCAGTTCTGTGCTAAATAATCCCACAATAAACACACTGAGCCTGGTTCTGCTGGAGGTTTCTTCCTGTTTGAAGGGAGTTTTTTCTCTCCACTGTCGCTACAAGCATGCTTAGTGTGAGGGATTGCTGAAGAGTCAACGAGTCGGTGCAATCAACTGGTTTTCTTTAGATAGAAAACTTATAGAAACTTATATATGAATAGATCTGACTGAATGATCTGGTTGATCTGGATCTATAAAGTGGCCTGAGCTATAGAAATATAATGAATAGACTTAGTGAACAGGTGTGTTTGAGTGAAAATCACTGGGTGTTCCACTTTAAACTCTAATTTCAGATGAATCTCTTCCTGTTGTTCCCTCAGCCAGTCAGTAGAGGGCGCCTTCAGCTCTCTGTGGATTTCCAGCTTTTATTGTCATTCCACTGTCAGAGTAACGAAATGCATTCCACCCCTCCCCTTGGGGAGCAGTGGGCTGCCATTGTGTGGCACCCCGGGAGCAGCATGGGGATAAGTTCTTGCTCAGGGACCCAGAGTGGCAGTTAGTGGGAGTTGAACTCAGAAACTCTGGATTCCAAGCTCTATGTCCTAACCACTCTGCACTGCATTCAGCTGCACACACACTGCTGATATTTCCTGCTTTACCGTTTCCAGAATTTATGTTTAAATGTTGTTTTTTAAAGACTTTTCAGTAAAGATTCAAAATCAAAGACCGATGAAAGGCTTTGATTTTCTAGCTGTTTGCTTTCTACACTGCATTCTTAAAGCATGAAACTGGATGCACTTATTCTCTCCTCAGAAGCAAGCAGTGAGGGGATCAAACCAAGACCCAGAAGTCCTGGTTCTGACCTGCTGATCGGGCCTCCTAAACGTGGTCCAAGACTCAGACCTGGTCCAAAAGTTCTCCAGGACCACAGTTCTCGCCTCAGAACACCTTCTCAAACCACCTGTTTTTCAGCCAGAAAAGACAGATAGTTTGAGAGGGCTGTGAGAGAAAAACCAACCTTAAACTGAGGGGGGGGGGGACTCAGGTTACAGCTTTCAAAAACCTTCAATGCAGCGACTAAATTGATCCCTTCCCGCCATCATTGCAGCCCCAACCCCTTTACAGGGAAACAGAAGACCTCGCCTATTCAGCCAGACCAACAATTCCCTCTAACGACCCCCCTTTCAGAGACATAGACAGGTATGGGGCATTGCAGGCTAACAAAGAAGCCAAACGACCCCCATTCCAAAGGGGGGGACCCGTTCATCCTTTTCTATTTGCATGTTTTCTAAACTAAAACCAGGCTTTGTTGGGCTGCTGGATAAAACCTGGAACTAAACG
>NW_015153186.1:10937-12063 GCF_000732505.1 Cyprinodon variegatus | reverse complement strand
GACCGGCCAACGAGGAACGTCCAGCTCCACCATTAACTCCACCTGCCTCCACTGACTGGATCTGGGCTGAACTCGCTTAGAGGGATTGGTCCACATAGATCAGCTATTCTAGATGCACATTCTTCTCTTTTTATTTTTGATAAAGTTGTAAGATATTCAAAATTTCCCCACTTTCCTTGATGGGCCCTTGGCTGACCCTTGGCAGGTCCTTGGTTGAACCTTTGGCTGGTCCTTGGTTGGCCCTTGGCTTGTCCTTGGTTAGTCCTTGGCTGGTCCTGGGCTGGTCTGTTGTTGGTCCTTGGTTGGTTCTTGGCTGGTCCTGGGCTGGTCCTTGGTTAGTTCTTGGCTGGTTCTTGGTTGGTCCGTGATTGGTCTGTGGTTGGTGCTTGGTTGGTACTTGGTTGGTCCTTGGTTGGTCCTGAGCTGGTCCGTGGTTGGTCCTGGGCTGGTCCTTGGTTAGTCCTTGGCTGGTCCTTCGTTGGTCCGTGGTTGGTCCTTGGTTGGTCCTGAGCTGGTCCGTGGTTGGTCCTTGGTTGGTTCTTGGCTGGTCCTGGGCTGGTCCTTGGTCAGTTCTTGGCTGGTCCTTGGTTGGTCCATGGTTGGTCCTTGCTTGGTCCGTGGTTGGTCCGTGGTTGTTCCATGGTTGGTCCTTGGTTAGTCTGTGGTTGGTCCATGGTTGGTCTGTGGTTGGTCCTTGGTTGGTCCTGGGCTGGTCCTTGGCTGAACCCTTGGCTGGTCCATGGTTGGTCCTTGGTTGGTCCTTGGTTGGTCTTTGGTTGGTCCGTGGTTGTTCTGTGGTTGGTCCTTGGTTGGTCTGTGGTTGGTCCATGGTTGGTCTGTGGTTGGTCCTTGGTTGGTCCTGGGCTGGTCCTTGGCTAAACCCTTGGCTGGTCCATGGTTGGTCCTTGGTTCTTCCTTGGTTGGTCCGTGGTTGGTCCGTGACCCAGAAACCAGACGTTCTGGAATCAGCTGCTCTTAGTAGCAGGGTGGTATATGGAACAGGGACGGCCACTGGGGGACTGGTTTCTGACCATTTCAGGCCTCTGTGGTCCTGGGTTCTTCTAACAGGACCAGGATCTAACAGTGTGACAGGCTTTACATAAGCAGCTGAGGCCTGACCCAGACC
>NW_015153186.1:8991-10500 GCF_000732505.1 Cyprinodon variegatus | reverse complement strand
GCTGAACCCTTGGCTGGCCCATGGTTGGTCCTTGGTTCTTCCTTGGTTGGTCCGTGGTTGGTCCGTGGTTGGTCCGTGGTTGGTCCTTGGTTGTTCCATGGCTTCTAAACACTCCAATACTGCTGGTGTCTCTGTTGGGCCTTTTAGAGAACTCTGACCTGGGTTCTCCTGGAGGTCTCTGTGTTTAGGAGGGATTGCTGCACAGTCAATGGATATGAGTCTGTTTCTCAAGGAAACCGAGGTTTGCTCTATTTATCGGAAGTAGCAGGCAGTCATTGTTAGACCCCATCAGTTACCTCTGCAGAGCATCCTGATGAAAGCTTGTTTTCACAGATCATGATCGGGGAGGCTGTCTTGTTCTGCTGCCTCACTCGGACGAAGAGCGGTGGAGCAACCGAGGCCAACATCAATGCAGCCGGCTGCAACTTCAACTCATTCATCCGCAGAGCCATCCGCTTCGTCGGTACGTCCGCCGTCCTAACTGCCGCCGTTTGGGATCCAGCAGGGTTGGTCCTTCTGTCTCACCTCTGACCTTTGGTCCTCAGGGGTCCATGCCTTCGGCCTTTGTGCCACGGCCCTCATCACGGATGTCCTGCAGCTGATGACGGGCTACCCGGCGCCGTACTTCCTCACCGTGTGCAAACCCAACTACACCACGCTCAACGTCAGCTGTGACAAGAACCCCTACGTGATGGAGGACATCTGCTCTGGAGGCGACCCTGCAGCCATCAACCAGGGGAGGTGAGACCATCAGCTAATGGATGATCACTACTTTTCAAGGTGCATTGTGGGAAATTTGGAGTCCGCTACTTTTTCATCCACTAGACGTTTAGACTGTCATTTAAAATGAAGTAACCACTATATAGTGATTAGAGCGGACATCCAGAGACAGCCTGAGAACCAATTGGAACCAGACATAACCAAACAGAACCAGATAGAACCAAACAGAACTAGACAGAGCCAAATAGAACCAGACAGAACCAAACAGAACTAGACAGAACCAAATAGAACTAGACAGAACCAAACATATTTAATCAGAATCTTAAAGAACTGATCTGAACCACAGAGAACCAACCAGAACCGGACAGAACAAACCAGAACCAAAAATAACCTGACAAAACCATTCAGAACAAGACAGAACCAAACAGAACCAATCAGAACCTTTAGGAACACCTCAGAACCAGACAGACCCACAACGATCCAATCAGAACCTGAGAGAACCAGACCAAACCAATCAGAACCGGGGACAACCAGTAAAACCAAACAAACAGAACCAATCAGAACCTGACAGAACGAAACAAACAGAACTAATCAGAACCAGACAAATAGAACTAATCAGAACCAAATAAACAGAACCAACTGGAACCAAACAAACAGAACTAATCAGAACCAAACAAACATAACCAACCAGAACCAAACATAACCAAACATACAGAACCAATCAGGACCAGCAGAACCAACCAACAGAACCAATAAGAACCAGACAGAACCAGCAGAACCAAACAACAG
>NW_015153186.1:0-5239 GCF_000732505.1 Cyprinodon variegatus | reverse complement strand
ACCAACCAACAGAACCAATAAGAATCAGACAGAACCAGCAGAACCAAACAACAGACCCAATCAGAACCAGAGTGAAACAAACAACAGAACCAATCAGAACCAGACAGAACCAACCAACAGAACCAATAAGAATCAGACAGAACCAGCAGAACCAAACAACAGACCCAATCAGAACCAGAGTGAAACAAACAACAGAACCAATCAGAACCAGACAGAACCAACCAACAGAACCAATAAGAATCAGACAGAACCAGCAGAACCAAACAACAGACCCAATCAGAATCAGAGTGAAACAAACAACAGTTCCAATCAGAACCAGACAGAACCAACCAACAGAACCAATAAGAACCAATCAGAACCAGCAGAACCAACCAACAGAACCGATCAGAAACAGACAGAACCAGCAGAACCAAACAACAGACCCAATCAGAACCAGCAGAACCAAACAACAGACCCAATCAGAACCAGAGTGAAACAAACAACAGATCCAATCAGAACCAACCAAGACCTTTTCAGGACCTGGTTCTGATGTAGAACTGATTCACCTAGATGCAGCTCAGTCAGGTTCTGGTTCATTT
This sequence comes from Cyprinodon variegatus, assembly GCF_000732505.1. Taxonomy (NCBI): domain Eukaryota; kingdom Metazoa; phylum Chordata; class Actinopteri; order Cyprinodontiformes; family Cyprinodontidae; genus Cyprinodon; species Cyprinodon variegatus. Next base: position 4,661 of record NW_015153186.1, on the reverse strand, counting down.
CACCATTGGACTGAATCAGACCGGCTGCTACACGCTGTGAGCCTTCTGGAACATGACCCTCTGCCTCTGCTCTGTTCCAGGAAGTCCTTCCCATCCCAGCACGCCACGCTGGCCTCCTTCGCCGCCGTCTACGTATCTGTAAGTAACTGAGCTGCCACTATCTGCTGCGTGTGGGGCGCCTCCTTAGATTTGTGGATAGATTTAGTGGTCCTGTGGGATCATTGATATGATTCCAGGGTTGGTAGTAGAGCTGTGCCTAACGGCCTTACCAACCTTACCTCTGAACTCAACAGGAAGTGGATGGTTTGGGCGGATTCAGGATAGAGAACCGTCTCTGAGCTTTGCTTGGGGCTTTGTTGGTCCACCTGTGGCACTAATCCCCCCTGCTTTTCCACGCTGTCCTGTTGGGTTGAAAGGGATGGATTCAGAGCGGTAACCGATGCTGCAGCAGACGTAGAGCTGTAAAGACTGGATGATCACCAACAGTGGACTCTGTTTGTTCTGTTTCTATGTGGACAGATGTACTTCAACAGCACTCTAACAGACTCGTCCAAGCTGCTGAAGCCTCTACTGGTCTTCTCCTTCATCATGAGCGCCATTGTCTGCGGCCTGACCCGGATCATCCAGTATAAGAACCATTCGGTGGACGTCTACCTGGGCTTCCTGATCGGAGGGTCTATTGCTGTTTACCTGGTAAGAGCCCGGCGACAGCACCTCTCCTCTGGGGCGTTCACGCCCAGCACGATCTGGCCATCCTAGCTTCTGAGTTACAGTCAATGTCTAACCATACAGACGTCTAATGGCATGTCCGAGCATGCTGCTGTTGGAGCATCTAAGTGTTTGAGCGTCCAATGCGCCGAGCGTCCAGAACATTGAATGTCCAGTGAGCCATGTGTCCAATTGCACCGAGTAGCCAGAACGCCAAGCGTCCGGTGCACTGAACGGCCAGAACGCTGAGCGTCCAGTGCACGAGGAAACCAGAGCGCTGACCATCTAGTTCCACAAGCGTCCAGTGCACCGAGCAGCCAGAATGCTGGGCGTCCAGTGCACCTAGTATCGACTGCACCGAGCAGCCAGAATGCAGGGCGTCCAGTGCAGCGAGCAGCTGAATAAAGGGCGTCAAGTCCATCGAGCAGCCGGGGCGCCAAGCATCCAGCGGCCAGTGCACCGGGAAGCCAGAATGGCGAGTGTCCAGCGCGCCGAGCGTCAAATGCATTGTGCAGCCAAAATGCCGAGCATCCAGTGCACAGGGCGTCCAGTTCACGGAGCAGCCAGAACGCAGAGCGTCCAGCACGCCGAGCCTCCAGCGCACCGAGGAGCCAGGGCACCGAGCGTCCAGCGCGCAGAGTTTCCAGTGCACGGAGCAGCCAGAACATCGAAGCGTCAAAGTAACTCAACTTACATCTGATGCAACATCCAGATCTCTGCGTTTGCGTGTATTTGACACACAAAACGCTTTTGGTTTTGAACGCAGCATTTAAGAATGTTTCTGAGGTAGAGGAGACGTAACAGATAAACATGGAATCAGGAATCTTTATTGTTTACCTCATTGCTTCAGGTTTCTATCTAAGGAAAACCAGTTGATTGCATTGACTCATTGACTCTTCTGCAATCCCTCACACTAAGCATGCTTGTAGCGACAGTAGAGAGGAAAAACTCCCTTTGAACAGGAAGAAACCTCCAGCAGAACCAGGCTCAGTGTGAGCGGCCATCTGCTGAGGCCCACTGGGGTTCAAGGAGACAGAAGCAGAGATAGAGAGGAACATATAAGCTCAGATCTAAAAACACTTTCCATGCTAGAAAAGCTAACAGTAAACTAGCTCCACAGGCGGATCAAACTGGGAGAGAAACAGTTGATCAGACGAGCTCTGAGTCAATTTTAATGTCAGAAGATGAGAGAGAAAACATCCAGTTGGTCCCAGTAGAAGCTGAATCCATAGCTTTATGAGAGAAACAGGACTAAACACTGAAAAACAGCTTGCTTTAAGAGGCCCATTTAAACGGCTAAACAGGCAGGAAGGTTAAAAATGCAGCAAACAGCAGGAAGCCTCTCCTAACCTGAGGGGGGCGCTGTTCCACAGTTCAACAGAGAAAATGCTGCAACTTTAGCTCCATTTTCGTCTGTTTTACTCGATTTCGGGCTTCAGGGATTCAAAAAAAGCTTGTGGTTATAAAAGCCTGATTTTCACTCAGCAGCTGTTTGGTGTGTTTCCAGGGTGTCTATGCAGTGGGAAACTTTCAGTCCAGTGAGGACGCCGCCAGCAGCCCTCCTGTCCTGGTGCACCAAACGTCCTGCTCGCTGCCACACGTCAGTCAGGAGGCCGTCCTCCATCACCTGCAGATGAAAGCAATGAGCGCGGAGGTCGGCCTCCCCGCCTCCCACTCTGAGAGCGTCCTTCACCGAGGCCTCCAGGTGCAGCGGCCTGAAGACGGCCTCCAGCGCTCCATGGAGGCACTGTCCCCCTGCGGCGCGCAGAGCAAAGACGCCGCCATGACGTTCAGCCACACACTGCCTCGGGTTCATACCCCTCAGGCCATTGCTGCATACGAAGAGGCCGCCAGGCGCCACGCCGCCACCCTCCACCATGCCTCCATGGACTCCAGCCGCTCTAAGCAGCTGCTGTCCCAGTGGAAAAGCAAGAACACCAACCATAAATGCTCCCCGGACTCCTTCTCCTCCTCCGTCGACTCGTCCTCCGGCCACGCCTCCCACCTCCCTCACCACGGCAGCAGCGAGCTGCGCTCCAGCTCTGAGCCGGCCACTGTGGGCCTAAACGGGGGCTTTGATGCCAGTGCGTATATGGCGAAGCTTCCTCCTGGAATCAGCTCCACTCTCCCCAGTAACTGCAGTGGGATCACCGGAGGGGCCCGGATACCCATGCAATCTAGGCCCGGCTCTTCACAGCTGGTGCACATACCGGAGGAAGCTCACGAGAACTACAACCCGGCCTCCCAAAGGACACTGGGGGGAGGCGGCGACATGAATGTCGGCACTTCAGTTCAGGCTAACTGGCAAAGAGCGGCGGAGAAGACGGGCAGCATCCAGAGCGGCCAGCCCAGGATCCTGCAGGTGATCGCCATGTCCAAGCAGCAGGGTCTGCTGCAGACCCATTCCAAGAGCTTAGACGACAGCAGCATGGGGTTCAACGACAGTGGAGGCGCCCAGGTCGGCGCCCGTCACAGGGGACTCACCAACCACGACCCTGGCAGCACCACTGGGCCCGGCTCACTGGGCAGCACTGCAGGCAGCATTTCTGGAAGCACCGGGGCTATCGTCAGGGTAGAGGCCCACCCTGAGAACACCCGGCCCGTCATCCAGGCTCCGTCCACAGACGGGAGCGGCTCCTGGAGGTGGAGGTCACTGGATCATGGAGGAGGCGGGAGTTCAGGGAGCGGGGGTGTCGGCAGTGGATCGGGTCCTGGGAGGCACACCGCAGAGCACAACGATCAGAACGTGGACTCGGAGAGTTCCGACTCCATACGCGACGGGTCTGTTGACCCCAAACATGGCAATAACGTCATCGCCACCACCTCATCCATGGCGACCACTGGCCAGGCAGAGCAGAGGCTCCACCACCAGGGCCTCTCCACCATTCGGGTCACTCCAGGAGACGGCTGCAGCTCTGGAACTGCAGGAGGCGTTAGAGAGAACGCCTCAGAAATCCCCTCAGTAGCTTCCAGTCGCGAGTCGACTCTGCAAAGAAAAAGCAATAATATCATCCTGATCCCGGAGAGAGCCGACAGCCCGGATAATGCCAGGAACGTTTTCTACAAGGGGACCTCCATGACCCCCACCTTCAAGGAATAAAGCCCACCTGAGCGGGAAGAAGGCGGGACAGGTGGAGCTTCGTGTTCCAAACAGCTTTTCTATGTAGCATGGTTCTTCTTCTACACGTTTACACAAAAGCACAAGCGTTTCTGTGTTGGTGAAATAATCACTGTGTTTTTTGCGTGGTCACTCCTGAGGAAACCTTTTTTATAGAGTGCTGTTTCCCATGCAGACAGAATCCTTTCCCAGCTGTGAAACCAATGTTTACTTCCCTGCATTGTAAATACTCTGTATACTTGAAAGTGGTGCTACACCAGCCAAAACCATTGACCTTGCATAGCGTTCAGTCTTATCCAAATGCACCCATCATTGTTTTACAAAGATTTTAAACTCAGTGGTTTATAAACGATGCATCTTCTCTGTACAGATACCCGTCTGTAGTGGAATACTGTTGGAACCATAAGTGAGCTTAGCATCTATCATGTAGCTACAAAGGCAAATTAGCTGGAACTTGCACTAAAGAGGTGTTTACTCTGTATCATACTGTACAAATAATACACACATACACATATATCTATATATTTGTGTAGATCCGTGCAGCCTGCTCAGCACAAACAGCAGCAAAGCACTGCAGCCAAACTGTTTTCTGACTCCACTTTCTATGTTGTCATATTTTAAACCAAGTCAAACGTATTTCAGTGAATCCTTTTTGTATGCATGAGTAAACCTGAAATAGAAAACCTTTCTCCCTCAACATTCTTCCAATAAAGGTGATAAATACAAGTTTAACCTCTCCAGCCAGCAGGTGGCGCACTGGTCTAACTGGTCTCTATCTATCTATCTATCTATCTATCTATCTATCTATCTATCTATCTATCTATCTATCTATCTA
>NW_015153185.1:0-15975 GCF_000732505.1 Cyprinodon variegatus | reverse complement strand
CATATCTGTTAGATCTATACATCATAAATTTAGCTTCTCTCATTGGTCAAGCACTTTTTTTTATAAGTGCTGACAAACTTCCCAATTTCTTAACGAGCAGAAAAGAAGAAATAAAATAGAAAGGAGAAGAAGTCAGTTTGGTCGTCTATGAGGAAAAGACACAGACGATTAGAGGAACAGAAGGGCAACAGACAAACGGTAATCAAGATATTTAATAATAGTTTTAGCTCTAATAAGACTGATCAACTGTAAAACATACCCTGGAGGGTTAGAAGATAAATGGAACTTTAGGGTTTTATTGTTAAGTCTTTGAAAATCAAGATTTCAATCCTAGAATATTATAGAAATGTGCACCATTTAATTCTTATATCTATTGCAGATGTCAACTATTTACAATCACATTTATTTTTCCAAACTAAAAAGATATAAAGTCACAGATAGTTAGAAAAAAAAAACTTGTCTATAATTTTCATGAACTGTGGTTCTATGTTCAGGAAGCCACATTAGGGATAGAAATGCTGTATCGTAGGTGTGATTTATTGTCTAAACTTTGCTTTGATCCAGGTTCAGTAATTCTCAATAAATTCTTCACCAGAGTTTCATCCTGTTGGGACTGAATGTTTCCAGCATCAAATCAGGATGTTGGTTTTCATCTGGATAATTGTGTCTCTCTCTACTAACAACGGTAATGCATGAATCTCCTCTGCAAACATATAGTGATCCAAACAGTATTTATATAAAATGCAATAAATCTGCTCATTATCCATGTTTGCTAATAAATACTGCTGGTGTGTGATGAGCAGACGTACAAAAAAGGAGAACAACCAGACTATAGTTCAATCACAAATCTTTAATACTTCACTTTTTGTGTTGACATTGACTGACAAAGAGCTTTCTGAAAGCAGATAATGTAATTGTAGTCACCAATGAAAACCAAAACCAATAATTATTAACTTTGTATTTTCTTGTTTATCAACAGGTGCATTAGGACAGAAAAAAGAGTGTCAACAACCTGGTTACTGTGTTACTCTCTCTACAACCATAACAGCAGAGGCTGGACTCTGTGCTGTGATACCATGTTCTTTCAAATCTGAATTTGAGCCAAAAGCTATTATTTGGTTTAAATGCGAAAAACCCCAATACCGATGTACACATTCTGACCCTGTCTTTCACTCTGACAAGAGCAATACAGACGTTCAGCCTGGGTTCAAAGGTCGAGTATCACTGCTGGAGCCTGATGTGACTAATAGGAACTGCAGCATCATAATCAATGATCTTAGCAAGTCTGATTCTGGATATTATCTGCTCAAAGTTGAAGGAGACAGAAGTGGGGATAAATATTATTATACTGTTTTATACACCAATCTCTCTGTAAAAGGTAGGAAACATTACAGGTTATATATATATAATCCTATTTTTAGACCTGATGAAAAACATTGTTACTGTTTTTATTGACCTCTAAAAAAATTGTAGAAAGTTCACAAGATTCAAAACGGCCTTTTAATTTTCTATTTACAAACAAATAAAACATCTAGCGTTATTGAATCTTTCTTGTCAAATTTTTAATAATAAACATTTTGGGGGATGTAACCAATGAACTGTGTTTCCATCAGATCTTCACCAAAAGCCAGAAGTAAAGATTTCTCCTCTGATTGAGGGACAGCAGGTCACTCTGAGCTGCACTGCTCCTGGTTTCTGCTCTGGGTCTCCTCCTAAAATCACCTGGATGTGGAGAAGAAAAGGAGAGGAGGACTCTTACATCCAGGGAAACATCACTGCTTCAAAAACTGAGAATCTGACTGCTGTCACAAAGAGTCACAGCTCAACTCTGACCTTTAAACCTTCAGTTGAAAACCACAACACCATTATAACCTGTCAGGTCAGTTTCACAGGAAATGAAACCAGAAAGAGGACTGCAACACTGAATGTAAACTGTAAGTACCTCATGATCTATAACTATTATTAAAGATACTTTTAACTCCATCTATTTAATATTTGAAGAAAGAAAAGGCTGATAATTTGGATTAAGTTTGGTTGTGAAGTAATTATAATTTATACCTCAGAGATTGTTAAATAAATACCAATACCTGAGCAAACTGATGTGGCATTAAGTGGTTCATATAGGGCTCCAAGGTATAAATATTTGGCTATTAATCTGTACATTATGACTGGTTAATAATCAGATCGCAAAAGATGCTTTATAAATTATGGATTTAAACTTAAGAGAACTTGAACAAAGAGAAATGTTACTTAAGGAGGAAGCAGTACATTAAGTGACCAAGATAGATTTTTCAATAATAAATGTAAAATGTCTATACATGTTTTTATAGTTTTAGGTTAATTATTGCGCTAAGTTGTTTTCTTCTTTAACAAATGATATTTGTATGGGCTATGATTAAGCAATGAATACATTAGGTGACTATTATTCCAATAATCAATTAATTACGATTAATCTTATTAAATGTTTTAGCCATTGGTAAATATTGAGAACACAGATGACTAATCAGAAGAAGAAATATACAATTGACTAACTTCAAAAACCTCCCAAACATCCTTAATTCATTCATTTTACTCCTCAGATATCAGAAAACCTCAGATAAGTGGTAGAACAACAGTGATGGAGGGAGATGATCTGAATCTGACCTGCAGTGTGGACAGCTTCCCTCCATCAGTTATCAGGTGGACTAAATCTGGAACAGAAACTGATCTGAAGGATCATATTTTAAGGAAATCAGATAACAAAACATTGATCTACCTGCAGGAAGAAAGTGGAAATGTCTCTTTTTCCATCATTAATGTAACAACAGAAGAAGCTAGACGTTACATTTGTACAGCAACAAACCAGAACAACAACCTGACAAAAGAAGCCTTTGTTCATGTGACATGTTAGTACATGTATTAAAATGAAAATATATTTTAAATTGGTTTTAAAAGTCAATATTTTAAATGGAAATTCACTTCTTAAGCTTACGGCTTTGTTATTTCTTAAAAGTAGTTTATATGTGTATTCAGCACAAAATGTCTGAAGCACAGTTTTGAACCTTGTTTTGTTTAATTCCACATATTTTCTCCACAGACTTTAGAAAACCTCAGATCTTTGGCAAAACAACAGTAAAGGAAGGAGATCATCTGAATCTGACCTGCAGTGTTGACAGCTTCCCTTCCACAGTTATAAAGTGGAATAAAGTTGGAACAGATTGCAACCTGCAGTACAACATTTTAAACAAGTCTTATAACAGCACTGAAACATTCCTGAATGAAAGTCATCATAATTCTTCTTTGCTCATCATTGATGTAACATCAGAAGACGCTGGACGCTACAGTTGTACAGCAACATACCAGAATGACACCCTGACAAAAGAAGTCATTGTTAATGTAAAATGTGAGTAAAACTTATAAAATGAAATACAAGATATATACATATATATATATATATATATATATATATATATATATATATATATATTGTTTTTCAAGTCAGTAACTTTAAACAAACCTTCAAAACTCAGGTTTTGGTATGTCAGAATTTTTTGTACTTCTGTGTGGCATCAAAGTACAGTTGTGTATCTTGTTCCTTTGTTGCATTTTTTTCCCACACAGACCTCAGAAATCCTCAGATCTTTGGTGAAACATCAGTAAAGGAAGGAGATGATCTGAATCTGACCTGCAGTGTTGACAGCTTCCCTCCCTCAGTTATAAAGTGGACTAAAGTTGGAACAGAAACTGACCTACAGCACATTTCTAATCATTCTCACAAGACCACTGAATATACCAAGTGGAAACTTGGAAATGGTTCTTTTTCCATCACTAATGAGTCAGCAGAAGGGTCAGGGCTTTACATTTGTACTGTGGAACACCTGATGGAAGAAATCAACGTAACATTAACATGTGAGTAGATTCTTCTAGATTATTTCTATGAGTAATGTTTTTTCTTTAGATGGAGTGTTAACTGTGAGAAAAAATATTCAGTATTCCTTACTTGTGTTCTTTATAATCTTCTAGTAAATACAGTACACCTTATATGATTTATTTTTAAACCATTGAAAATACTTAATCACACTTATATAGACAAAAGCAGACAGAGAGCCTAAGAAAGCTCTTCTCTTTTTTAGTCATAAACACGGGTAAAAAAAAAAGGATGAACTTGGCCATTTAAGGGACAGACAGACAGCTAGTCTATTTCCATTTATACAAACTGGAATTTTGCTACACGGTGGTGCAGTTTGCAGCACTGTTACCTTGCAGGAAGAAGGTTCTGGGGTCGATTCTCGACCCAGGGTCTTTCTGCCTAGAGTTTGCATGTTCTCACCATGCAAGCCTGGGTTCTCTCCGACTCCTCTGGTTTTGTTTTTAATTTTGTTCAAAAACATGACTGTTAGTTGAATTGGCATCTCTAGGTTGTCTTTAGGTGTGTCTTTGTGCCCATTGGGTGTGTGTCTCTGTGTGTCTCTGTGTATCCCTGCGACAGACTAGTGACCTGTCCAGGACGTACCACGCCTTTTGCCCATACAGTGCCGGAGATAGGCGCTCTATGGATGGATGGATGGAAGCTTGAACTTTAATCCCACAGAACCTGAAACACTGAAACCACTAACCCTCCCCTAGAAGGTTATATGAACCATTTCTGCTGACATTCAATGTTATTTCTCAACAGCTGCTGCAATGGAGTTGTTCTGAAGGAGAAAGTATAAAGTTAATAGCTGCCCTTCAGCCTTTTCAAATCTGTTAGATTTCAATTTCTAATTAATAAATACTTTTTAATGTTTACAAATTAAACATTTAAATTAATAGGAATAAAATCCTTAATAAGAAATCTTTCACATTGACGATTCCTACATATTTTCAGCTCATGCACAATCACTCCATACTCGGAGAGGCAAGAAATGCCCTGTAAAATCACACTGGTTCCTGACTTTTTAAACAGCCAATTGCTTTAAGTTCCTGTTTTATCAAGACATTCTGCCTATCTGCAGCACCGACAATGCATATTTTTTAGTAACAAAAATATGCATTGTCAGTTTCCAAACATTATAGTTTAAATGTTAAAGTGATCTCAGGTGAGGTAAACCACCTTTGATCATTTTGAAATCATAAATTTAAATGTATTTAATTGGGGAATTCTATAATATACCAAAAAAAATCTTATATCTTTCCCCTAAATCTTAGTTAGGTGAAGTTTAGTTTATATCACCTAAACGATACCAAATATAATAGCATATTTTCTTTGAGTGTATTTTTTCTTTTCCATAAAAGGCCAGGTGCTCAGTGTGCCCTACTTAAAGCTGTGGTGTTGACAGACTCCTACCTGAGGTTTTTTTTTTTTTCACAAACACTTTACACAGACAAACTCCAAGTAGTAAGATATCTTCTTAAGGGAATTGTTTTCCCTGGATGGGATTGAAAAGTTCTCTATACTCATGCACTCCACTCTTTCCTGAGTTTTATTTATGAACCATCCATCCAGCTTCACCAGTCAGGATCTCAGTGATTGGGTGCCTATCGTCAGCATTCTAGGGATAAAAGGCAAAGTGCACTCCGCACATGTCACCAGTAAACTGCAGGGCAACACAGAGATATACAACCATGCACACACAAACTGACACCTAAGGACAATTTAAAGAAGTAATCTCCTTACTGCTACACTATTAAGCATCACTTTCTTTATGCTATTTTGATTTTGTGGTTATAAAATGTTAAACATGCAAACATTCTTCTGCAAAGCACTAAACACAGCCATATGCTTATAATGTAACAAAATGCAAAAAGATTTTAGCAGCAAAATAGGTTTGAAAAGTGCTGTAGCACTGAGATAAAATTGACTTTGAGCAACAGTTACATCAGTAACAGATTATAAAACTATATCTAAGCTTAACTTTATTGACTTAATTTTTTTTTTCCATCTACAGATAAAAGGGACCCTCAGGTTTTTGGGAAAGCAACTGTAAAGAAAGGAATTTTTCTCAATCTGAGCTGCAGCATTGACCGCTTCCCTCCATCAGATATCAGATGGATGAAATCTGAAACAGAAACCGGTTTAAATAAAAATATTTCAGAAGTACATTACAGCTCGGAAATATATCAGCAATATCAACTTGGAAATGCCTCTTTTACTATCAAAAATGTAAGTATGGAGGATGCAGCGCCTCACATTTGTACAGCAACATATCAAGGCACGGAAGGAGAAATCCACGTTAAATGTAAGCGTGCTTTTTCATAATTCATTTTAAACACAACAGAAGTAATACATCTGAAACAGTTTTTGCTAGTTTTATTCGGCTCACAAAAAAAAATCAAACCAAATGTCATTCAACTAAAATGTATCATTAGTTGCAATTAAACATCTGAACATACATCTGAAGTGCATTGATCTCAAACAACCAAAATGAAATGGGTCCCAATACATTTTTGAATGTAGTTTTCAGTCAATGATAATTTGACTGATGAATATTATTAATATATTAATGTTAATGCTCAGTTTTAAATAGAAGTAGAAAACAAAGCTTTTAGTGTATCTGCCCCGTCTGCTTGGGATATTTGATCCAAAATAGTTTTATACTTAATTGGTCTTGAATCTAGATAAACACAGGTTAAAAAATAATAATACCGTAATAAGAAAACATATAGGTTTGAATTTATTTCAGAGAGGTTGAAATATTTAAGATCTCTAGCAGAGCAACAGTCAATGGGGAAGTTGTGTTCACACCCCTGAGTGTTCCTGCCTTAAAATATCAACTTGACTAAACTTACAGAAAAAAAAATAGTCTGCAAAGCTGTAGCTCAAGTAAATCACAAAGCAGCAGAGAAGAAAGTAGAATTAGCATTTTGTCCATCCCTGACATTACAGTAGGGGATACAATCCTTTTAATAGTAAAATATGCAGTAAAATATCACAACATAAGTCTAAGCAGAGGGCAGTCATTGTATCAGTGACATTTAGGTACATTGTTACTGTTTACACATTATATAGAGGTGATCTATAAAAAATATAGACATAATATTAATGCAATCCTTATCAATTTTGAATCTTAATGCTCTCTGTCCTCTGCTACAATGTTATAAACTGAAAACGTGTGTTATCATAAACTATAGAGAAAATCAGCTGATGCTTTGATGTACTCAATGAATACTTTGTATACCATTATCTGAAAAATTTATATTGGACCTCTATAGAAATGATAGTTCAGATCCAGATTGTACCAAAATAACTTAGTTATATTACAACATTCCCTCAGTTTACAACAAAAGTGGATTATGGAAAAACAAAACAAAAAGAAAAACAATCATTGGTTGTCAAAGTAGGTAAAAACAAAATCTTCTTGGAGAGGGTGAAGTAATGTTCAGCATCTTTATTTCTATCTTTGCTTGTTCGATTTGGAGATCAGCATTTTTGTACCATAATGTGTGGCTTGTTTTTAAATGTTATCATTCATACATATCTCTGTTTTGTTATTAAAAATACCGTATATTATAAAAGAACCTTGCAAAATATAATGATTTCATTACATCTACAGATAAAATGAGGCCTAAGACTATTGGAAACCAGACTATAAAAGATGCTCTGAATATGGCCTGCACTGAAAATAGCTTTCATCCATCACTTATAATTTGGACTGATCATGCAGGCAGCATAAAACCAACAAGCAACACTAGTCTCCACAAGATCGGTGCACCTGATAAACTTGTCATCTTCAACATAACAAGAGAAGATTCAGCAAGATACGTTTGCACAGCAACATACATGAACAGCAAGATGACTGTGTATGCTGACATAAAAGTGACCTGTAAGTAAACATTCATTTTATGTAAACCTCAATTAAGCCAGTGATTGCTTATCCTAAACTCTTGATTGTTGTACCTTTCCAGGGCTTCCAAAGGTAGTGAATGGTTCTGGATGTCGACGTTGCTCAAAGGTTTTAATCTGTAGTTGCATCAGCGATGGGTTTCCTTTACCCACCATAAAATGGCCGTTGCTGAACAACCACACAGAATACTCTGTCATCAACATGGTGTCAACCCACATTCTCAACAGCACTGTTACCATAAATGTTGATATCCTTAACAGCACGAGTGTTGAATGTATAAGCAGCAATGTGAATGGGGAAGCACAAGAAAAACTCAGAGTCCAAAAACATTGTCAAGGACCAGAAGGTACCCTTTTGCAGCTCAAACACTTCTGCTATATTTTACTTCTGCTTTGAGGTGCTAAGTGCTCCTTTTTTACAGCGATTAAGTCTACACAGATGACTTAAAATTGATTTAAAAAATAATAAATTATGAAAACTATTTTGCCTTGCTATTTTCTTCTTATGTGACTGAGTTAAGATGAGGGGGGCGGGGGGGACAACCCCAGCCGGCCAGCCCACTCGCAACACGCAGAGCCCTCACCCCGGACGAAGCCCCACCAGGGGACAGCACGGACCAGGACCGAGACAGGGAGCCAGACCCGAAGCCCTTCCGAGATCTTCTTCCCTCTATCACACACCCCCCCTCCCCTACAAAAACATTCAAGATACTCACCACACAAGCGACAAAAGACATCCAGGCCGAGATCATTCCTACTCCCCCTCCCTCCCCTTCCCCCACTTACAGAGTGCAAACCCCCGAAGGGGTAAGCATCTGCCATAGGTGTTAATGTCCATGCCCCCCCCAGCCCAACAGGCCCTGAGGCACCCCGGCACACCAGAGGCCGCGGCAGCAGGGGCAGACAGCCGGGCGTACACCGGCCCAGACCCCAAGCTGTACTCCCCACAGAACCCGAACCCCCGAAACCCCACCGGGGCCCCAGGGATCCCAGACCCCCACACCCACCCAGCAGTAGGGCCCAAAAACCCCCGGCGCCAGCACCAGCAGCTGTTAGTAAAAGGCTCTGCTGTGAAGGGAACAGTGAGAAAAGGTGCTGGTTGTGAGCCAGAAGTTCTTCTCCCCTGTGCAGAGGCTGACGTTGCAAATCCCTGTCTGTGTTTGATCATTTCGTCCTCTTAAATTCTTAAACTCACATTTATCTGGATTTAAACCCAACAGTGCTGAACCCTACATTTGTGGAGCATAATATCAGAGTGACAGCATTTTAAAGTGACTAACGGGACAATTATCAACAGCAAAACACATAAGATATGTTTAGAGCAGAAATCTGTTAACATCCAGATGTGGTTACTTTAATTTAGGAATTTTGTGTACTGCAGAAAAATGTGTGTTTTTAAGTGCAGTCTTATACTTTTAATGCTTAAATGAAATGCATCTCAATTTATCAGTATTTCTGTAATTTCTCAGCTAATCATGTGACACATTGTGAGTCTGGCCATGCAGCTCTTCCCTGGGTCGTTGCTGGTGTTTCGCTTAGTGTAAATGTTCTCTGTATGATCTACATTTGGCTCCTTTGGTGAGTTACAGCAGCTAAATATGATGTTTTCTGGTCCAGTCGTACAGGCTGTTTGTTTTAACAATATTTTTCTATTTAGGAATGCAAGAAAAAAGATGAAACCAACTGAAGGTGACCCAACTTACATGTCTCTACAGAAATCTGATACATCAGCAGAGTATGACACCATTGTCCAACGACCACGCTGACATGTCTACAGAAATCATTGGAACTTGCATCTAACCTGCTAAAAACTGGACTTTTATTAAATATACTGTTAAGGGATGCAAAAGAAAAGAAGAGAGCATGTATGTGAATGCTGTGTCGATTTATTTAGTTATTTGATGTTTCTTAGCTTCTTTCATCTGTTGGTTTTGGTTACTGAAGTTTATTATTTAGTTTATTTTCACTATTTATCAAAGGTATAGTGGACAGATTTTACAGTAATGTAAATAAGAAACTCCTAAGTCATTTTCTGGCTATATCGACCGTTTCCACGGTGATGTGGTTAAAGTCTCAGACTGAAATGTGGGGATTCAACCCCATATGGACCCCTGGGTGTGTCAGGAAGGGCATCTGGTGTAAAATCTTTGCAAAGTTTACCAGCTAGTTCTAATGATTTATGGCGAACCTTGAATAAGGGAGCAAGGACATACACTGTTCTAAGCCTTTCTTCTCAACTTATAAATTGGTAAGATTCTTTTTCTCCCTGAGAATGTGAGACATTTTAGTGTTTGAAAACAGTAGTTGATCCACAATGAATGAATGAAGCTTACATGTTATATAAACCCTAGACATGCACCTGTGCAGGAAGAAAAGAGGACATTACAAAGATCGGCATGTGGGACAATCATTGCTTATGATGCTACCCCTGGGACTCAAAGCTGAAAGATCATCCACTATACCTTAAAGTACTTTTATGTTGAATGTTGAGGCATCTATTTTCATGTTTGCAGCTTTGCCAAAAAATATCTGCTTTAAAATATTTTTTATTCTTTATAAGTTTATATTTCAGTCTTAATGGAGTTTCAAACTATGTTTGCTCATTTATCCAACGTTTTTATGCTCATTAGAAAATAATTTGTCAAAGAACAAATGATAATTTAAAAAAATGTATGCAAGTATTACTTTTCTTGAAGAGTTGGTGAAAATTATTTGATAACATCTTTGAACTAATGTAGAAACACACATCTTTCAGTTGTATTGTTGACATTGATGCTAGAGCATGAATATCAGAACAAACTTCATTGTCCAGGTTTCTGAGCACAACAAGGGATTTTTTTTTACTTTGGGTTTCATCTCTCACATCTGGAATCTGCATCAGTCCAAACATTTTAGACTTAGGTGGAGACTTTACTGAAAAAAGAAATACAATTTAGAATAAAAAACAAAACAAACATTTTTTTATTCTGTATTTTTAATGGATATTAAATGAAAAAAACCATCAAAGTGAAAGTGAAATAATATGTTAAATTATTTTAGGTTGCATGATATAAGCTTAACTATTTAGCACGTTTACACAGTCTGTGTTTTACACACTCCTACATGGTGGTGTAGTTGTTAGCATTATTCTCTTGAAGCTGAAAGCCCAGATGTGCAGATTCATGTTAGGACCCTGTCTTATATGTTATCTATGTGCAGGTATGTGTGTTGGTTCTCTCCAGGTATTTACAATTGCATTTCTCAGTTAAAACTCATATGTGAAAATGAATATCTGACATATTCAGGACACGCTTGAGAAATGCACCAACAACATCACAACACATTAGCTGTATGTGTATTTGGAACATACGGTATGTGGAGAAATATCCCTAAACATCACAATTTAAGGTGTTCACCTTTTTTCTTTCTGTGTCTTTAAGAAATTTTAAAGTCAGGGAATTTACAATTACTCAAGAACTAAACACTGACAGAAAAAACTACAAATAAACTTAACCAGAGGGCAGAGCCCTACAAAATAGGACTTGTTAAATTTATTGAAGAATTGGATCAGATGGAAAAAGCATTGATCAACAGAATTATTTAAGGACAAAATAATATATCTTCTCATCAGAGGAAAACATGCCAGACTCTAAACTTTGTTACAGACTTTCTCCTAAAGGGGGCAGCATTGTTCCTGCCCTCAGCACCACAGAACCATGGTAGATTGTTTTTATCAGCAGCTGTTGGTAATGAGACCTACTACTGTGGTGCCATCAGCAGACCTTCAGCTTACATACCTTCATAGTTGCTGCTGAACAAACATGTTTCAAAACAGAAGGTAGTGAGGGACTCAGCACTCTGTGATTCTGTGATAGAAGAAATATTGCAATGTTTCCAGGTGGCTGTTAATGCTCTGATTAAAATGCTTCAGTTAGAAACTTGATCTGTTCAGAGGTTCATCTTATGAATCTAAGAAAATCAGGTATCAAAAGGAAAATGCATCATTAACAGTGATGAACTAAAATGATTTATGGAATTATTTTCCTTAAATAAGAAACTAAATAAAAAGACAGTAAAGCAACAAACGTAGTAATATAAACATGCATAAAAAAATCCTTCCATTTTTAAAGGTTCATATCTCCTCAGTCTCACAGGTGAAGCAAAATAAATTTAGAACTTATAGAAGATGAAAACTTTAACAATCAACATATACTTTCTATCCATATCTGTTAGATCTATACATCATAAATTTAGCTTCTCTCATTGGTCAAGCCCTTTTTTTTATAAGTGCTGACAAACTTCCCAATTTCTTAACGAGCAGAAAAGAAGAAATAAAATAGAAAGGAGAAGAAGTCAGTTTGGTCGTCTATGAGGAAAAGACACAGACGATTAGAGGAACAGAAGGGCAACAGACAAACGGTAATCAAGATATTTAATAATAGTTTTAGCTCTAATAAGACTGATCAACTGTAAAACATACCCTGGAGGGTTAGAAGATAAATGGAACTTTAGGGTTTTATTGTTAAGTCTTTGAAAATCAAGATTTCAATCCTAGAATATTATAGAAATGTGCACCATTTAATTCTTATATCTATTGCAGATGTCAACTATTTACAATCACATTTATTTTTCCAAACTAAAAAGATATAAAGTCACAGATAGTTAGAAAAAAAAAACTTGTCTATAATTTTCATGAACTGTGGTTCTATGTTCAGGAAGCCACATTAGGGATAGAAATGCTGTATCGTAGGTGTGATTTATTGTCTAAACTTTGCTTTGATCCAGGTTCAGTAATTCTCAATAAATTCTTCACCAGAGTTTCATCCTGTTGGGACTGAATGTTTCCAGCATCAAATCAGGATGTTGGTTTTCATCTGGATAATTGTGTCTCTCTCTACTAACAACGGTAATGCATGAATCTCCTCTGCAAACATATAGTGATCCAAACAGTATTTATGTAATATGCAATAAATCTGCTTGTTAGCCTTGTTAGCTAATAAATACAGCTGCTGTTTGATGTGCAGACATACAAAAAAGAACAACCCAGCTATAGTTTAATGATGAATCTTTAATACTTCACCTTTTGTGTTGACATTGACTGACAAAGAGCTTTCTGAAAGCAGATAATGTAATTGTAGTCACCAATAAAAACCAAAACCAATGATTACTAACTTTGTATTTTCTTGTTTATCAACAGGTGCATTAGGACAGGAAGAACAGTGTCAACAACTTGGTTACTGTGTTACTCTCTCTACAACCATAACAGCAGAGGCTGGACACTGTGCTGTGATACCATGTTCTTTCAAATCTGAATTTGAGCCAAAAGTTATTATTTGGTTTAAATGCGAAAACCCCCCAAACCCATGTTCAAATTCTGACCTTGTCTTTCACTCTAACAAGAGCAATACAGATATTCAGTCTGGGTTCAAAGGTCGAGTATCACTGCTGGAGCCTGATGTGACTCACAAGAACTGCAGCATCAAAATCAATGATCTTAGCAAGTCTGATTCTGGATATTATCAGCTCAGAGTTGAAGGAGACGGAGATAAAGATAAATTTACTTTTAAAGAGGCATACACCAATCTCTCTGTAAAAGGTAGGAAACATTACAGGTTAAAAATGTATATAATCCTATTTTTAGACCTGATGATAAACATTGTTAATAATTTTATTGAACTCTACTCAACTCAACTCAAATTCTTTTTTATAAAGTACATTTAAAATAACTGGGGTAGATCAAAGTGCTATACAGGAATCAAAGTTGCAGGGCATAAGATTTGATATTTGATAAATATATATTTTTTATAAATAGATTTCTACAATAAATTGTAGAAAGTTCACAATCGTTTTCTATTTACATATAAATAAAATATCTAGTATTATTGAATCTTTCTTGTCAAATTTAAGTTAATAAGAAACATTTTTTGGGGAAATAACCAATAAACTGTGTTTCCATCAGATCTTAATCAAAAGCCAGAAGTAAAGATTCCTCCTCTGATTGAGGGACAGCAGGTCACTCTGAGCTGCACTGCTCCTGGTTTCTGCTCTGGGTCTCCTCCTAAAATCACCTGGATGTGGAGAAGAAAAGGAGAGAAGGACTCTCACATCCAGGGAAACATCACTGCTACAAAAACGGAGAATCTGACTGCTGTCACACAGAGTCACAGCTCAACTCTGACCTTTGAACCATCAGCTGAAAATCACCACAACACCAATATAACCTGTCGGGTCAGTTTGAGAGGAAATGAAACCAGAAAGACGGCAACACTGAATGTAAACTGTAAGTACCTCATGATCTATAACTATTATTGAAGACACTTTTAGCTCAATCTGTGTAATATTTGAAGAAAGAAAAGGCTGATCATTTGGATTAAGTTAGGTTGTGAAGTAATTATAATTTATACAGAGATATAGGTTCATATAGGGCTCCAAGGTACAAATATTTGGCAAATAATCTGTACATTATGAATGGTTAATAATTAGATTGCAAAAGATGCTTTACAAACTATGGTTTGACGAGATAGAACTTGAACAAAGTGAAACGTTATTTAAGGAGGAAGAAGCACATTAAGTGACAAAAATAGATTTTTCCTTAACAAATGTATAGACAAATCAAGTGATATTTGTTTGGTCTAAGATTAGGCGATGACTACATTAGGTGACTATTATTTCAACAATAGATTAATTACAATTCATCTTTATCAAATGTTTCAGCCATCAGTAAATATTGAGAACACAGATGAATAATCAGAAAAAGGAACATTTCTTTAACTAACTTTAAAAACCTACTAAAAGTCCTTAGTTCATTCAGCTGTTTAAACCTCAGCTCTACTTTTACTCCACAGATATCAGAAAACCTCAGATATACGGTAGAACAACAGTGATGGAGGGAGATGATCTGAATCTGGCCTGCAGTGTGGACAGCTTCCCTCCATCAGTTATCAGGTGGACTAAATCTGGAACAGAAACTGATCTGCAGGATCATATTTTAAGGAAAGCAGATAACAAAACATTGATCTACCTGCAGGAAGAAAGTGGAAATGTCTATTTTTCCATCATTAATGTAACAACAGAAGAAGCTAGACGTTACATTTGTACAGCAACAAACCAGAACAACAACCTGACAAAAGAAGTTGTTGTTCATGTTAAATGTTATTACATGTATTAAAATCAAATATATTTTGATTTGGTTTTGAAAGTTAATATTCTAAATGGATATTCACCTCTTAAGCTTACGGCTTTGTTATTTCTGAAGAGTTGTTCATGTTAGTGTTCAGCACCAAATGTCTGAAGCACAGTTTTGCACCTTGTTTTGTTTAATTCCACATATTTTCTCCACAGACTTTAGAAAACCTCAGATCTTTGGCAAAACCACAGTAAAGGAAGGAGATGATCTGAATCTGGCCTGCAGTGTTGACAGCTTCCCTCCCTCAGTTATAAAGTGGAATAAAGTTGGAACAGATTGCAACCTGCAGAACAACATTTTAAACAAGTCTTATAACAGCACTGAAACATTCCTGACTGAGAGTCCTCATAATTCTTCTTTGCTCATCATTGATGTAACATCAGAAGACGCTGGACTCTACATTTGTACAGCAATATACCAGAATGACACCCTGACAGAAGAAGTCATTGTTCATGTGACATGTGAGTAAATTTTATAAAATCAAATACCAATACCAAATGTATATATATTTTTGTTTTCAAATCAGTCACTTTAAATAGAATAAAATCAGGTTTTGTCGTGTCAGAATTCTTAGCACTTCTGTACCAGCTTTCCTCCATCAGTTATCAGGCGGATTAAATCTGGAACAGAAACTGAAGAGGGGGATCATATCTTAAGGAAAGAAGATAACAGCACATTGATCTACCTTCAGAAAAAATATGGAAATGTCTCTTTTTCCATCATTAATTACTGTCTAAGTGCTGAACCCTCCATCAATGGAGCAAAAATATCAGAGTGACAGCATTTTAAAGTGACTTACGGGAGAATTATCAACAGCAAAACACAGAAGATATGTTTATAGCAGAAATCTGTTAAAATACAGATGTGGTTACTTTAATTTAGGAATTTTGTGTACAGCAGAAAATTTTGTTTTTAAGTGCAGTCTTATATATTTAATGCTTAAATGAAATGCATCTCAATTTATCAGTATTTCTGTAATTTCTCAGCTAATCATGTGACACATTGTGGG
>NW_015153184.1:13686-15995 GCF_000732505.1 Cyprinodon variegatus | reverse complement strand
AACCTAGAACAAATAATGGATGTCTATTCTATTAATATTTCTCTATCTGTAGAATGGGTCTGTTTTATGTGTTGTCTTCTCAGTACAGGGCCCCCTGCCAGTTTTTGCCTAGGGTTATAAAACACGGTTATAAAACAATCATCTTTCAAAAACAATAAAAATATAACGCTACACTGAGCCATTTTTTTCAGTTATGAGGAGACATCTAAGGACAAGAAGTGATGAACTGATGTGACTCTGATCTATGGAAGTCCAGGGAGTGGAGTGGATTGAAGGAAAAACATCCAGGTTTTAAAAAAATGTAATCCTCATGAATAGAAAATTTGATTAATCTCCCAGCCCTATTATTATCTTTTTAGAATAGGACCAGTTCTATAGGAACAATGGCCCCTGTGTAGAACCAGCTGAGGGGCTGAAGGTTGTACATAAGAAAACAGACATTTATGCCCACTGTTCACTAGAATCTTAATTTATTTGTCCAAAGGCCTATGAGGACGTTTTAAATCTGGTCTACATCATAAACTAAAGTAGTCAGAAATGTCATGGTTTAATTTTTGAATGGGAGTCTCTGTCAGATGGATTTTAAAATTTTCAATTGAAACACTTGAGATAAACATCTTTTCAGCCACATATGTTGATAATGTTTATTAATTAATTTCAAGACTCTACCAAAGCCTGATTCATCAGTGAGGTCCTGAGGTTGTGAGTTCAATCCCCACTCCCACAGGCTGCCACTATGGGCCTCTGAGCAAAGATCTTTAACCCCACACTGCTCCCCGGGCGCCGCACAATGGCAGCCCACTGCTCCCAAAGGGCATGAGTTAAATGCAGAGGGCTCATTTTGTTCCTCTAATACTTGTAACTGTAATGACAATAAAAGCTAGGGAAAAAAAATGAACAGAACAGAATATAGCCCAGTCTAGATGATACCACCACTAGATGTCACTGTTATTCTGCAGATTAACCAAACTATTTTCAATATGATTAGCAGAGGTAGGTAGAGTAAAACAACACATTACAACTAAGAACACATTATAGTTTGTAGCTTTCTGTAAATAGCTCTACACTTCCAGCTACAGTCCATAGTTTTCAGTATATTTTGTTTAATGGAAAACTTTCTATTGTGATTTCAAATAAAAACATTCACCAAAGCTGGGTTAGAAAACCAGCAACACAGAGGGGCATCTTTAGGTCACCCTGGCAACAGCCCAGCTAGAAGTTCGGGAGTGATGACAGGGAGGAACATTTTCTGTCCTACCATCACAAATGGTATTGTGCTTTGGTCCTGGAGGCTCTGAGTTGAATACCCACACACTCCCATGGACTGCCACTCTGGCTCCCTGAGCAAGATGCTTAAAGGGGGTCATAGAGTGATTGTATGGGTTATTTGGTGCTGGTCCTTAAGAAGGACGTATTCGCTGTTTTACCAACAGGCTGTTTGTTTACACTCCCCCACCAGCTTTCTGTCGTGCTTCCTACGTCACAGTCAGTTGTGCTTATTTGTCAGAGCATTGGCCAATAGGCACAGACATGGTTTGTTGTTCTTATCAACAATTTTCCAATCTTCATCGGGGCCAGACTAGATTACACATTTAATCTCACATTTGGTCTGGTTTATCAGGCTACTAATGCAAACCTGGTTAAGAGCCCTAGAATGAAACAGTAGGTTTTCTTCCTTTTATGGTATGCTCATGAATATAGCGCTGATTGGTTGGTTTATAACAAGCGAAGCTGCTGAGCAAAAACGCATCATAGCAACAAGCACTTTGTTGATATGGTAGGGTGACCAGATGTTTTTCATGTCCTAATTTTAATACCTAAAAAAATGTCCGCCATGCCATGCATGACTACATCTCGGAGGCACTTTAGGCAGGCTTAAATTGCTCCTCTTCCTCTCCTGCAGGTGCAGTGTTTTTTGTGGGGAAGAGGGACGGCTCTCTCCGCCCCTGCATTGACTACAGGGGGCTTAATGACATCACAGTGAGGAATCGTTATCCTATTCCTCTTATGAACACAGCCTTTGACCACATTCAGGGGGCTAAGGTGTTCACTAAGCTTGATCTTCGCAATGCCTACCACTTGGTCCGTATTAAGGAAGGCGAGTGGAAGACCGCCTTCAACACACCAACGGGGCATTATGAGTACCTGGTCATGCCTTTTGGCCTCACCAACGCTCTGGCTGTGTTCCAGAATCTGGTTAATGGGGTTCTCCGAGACATGATAGGATGCTTTGTGTTCACCAACCTGGACGACATCCTAGTTTACTCAGAGAACCTCATCATTCACAGACAACATGTCCACTCCATTTT
>NW_015153184.1:8120-9273 GCF_000732505.1 Cyprinodon variegatus | reverse complement strand
GATTACGTTACTGTTGGTCATCTGTCCATCATCGTATAAAGCCCGCCCTGACAATTTGATTGGATCGCCTGACAGTGGGCAATAATACTCGCGCTACTATGGAGCAGAGCCAGACCGAACTTCCCCGACCTCAAACTTTGTGGGCGGGACTAAGTTTGGAATGGCACCCAGGCTATCTTTAACCCCTGAAACTTTGGGTGTGATTGACCTTAATTTCTTAAAGTTATAAGGGGGGAACAAATTATAGTGGGCCACCTGCTATAATCTGTTCCCCCTGTCTAAATCAGGCAAAAAAGGTCTCAACTTTTTTCATTTTTGGCTTATAAGCATCTTTTATGATGCCAAAAATTAAAAAGCTGGGACCAAAAACGGGCCGTTTTTTTCGGCTTTGTTTTCCGTTTTTGATTTGTAAATGGAAAAACTGAAATAGAGTCCGTTTTTGGTTTTCAAGAAAAAAAAAACATTTACCTGAAAGTACACGGACCGGTTAAACCTCAGTAGACCTGTAGTTAATCTAGTTGTCCAGCAGATGGCGATCTCTGACCTTGTTTGACTTCACCATCCAACCTTGAACATAAATAAAATTCCTTCTGCTTTTTACTTTCATTTAGAAACAGGCGTTATTAGAACAAACAAGCAGAAAGTCGACAGAGTGAAGCTGATGAAATGGCCGCTTCAGCTGATATTTCCAACTCAGGTCAGAGATCTTTTTATAAAACTTATCCTCAAACTTTATATTCATGGTTTATAATCTAGTAAACTCTTACTTTAGTGGATAAATATGTTAAATTCAGAGACTTTGGCCTTAAACAAAAAGTGAAGGTCAAACAAAATGGCTCCCTCTGCTTTTCTAGGTTTTCTTATTATGGTTTTTATTCTTGGTAATTATCTGTATTATTGTTGTACTCAAAATTTATAGTTGAATTAGAAAGTATTTTCTGTGATCGATTAACTTAAATAGATGTTTACAAACTGTGTGATAAAATAAAGCCTTCCCTCTCTTAACAGCACTGAGCCGCCCTGCTACAGAACTGAGGATTGTGTTGATAGGGGGAAGATACCCTGACCATTCCAGCGGTAAAAGCTCAGCTGGAAACATCATCCTGGGTCACAATGTTTTTGACACCAGCAGAAGAACAGCTCAGAGTGAAGC
>NW_015153184.1:5726-6026 GCF_000732505.1 Cyprinodon variegatus | reverse complement strand
CCCGCTCCTGCACCACTTCCATTCTTGATGTTTTTGAGCGCAGGTGAAAAACTCAGAGCGGACGTTACTGTTGGTTTGCTCCCGCTCCCGTCTGCTCCCGTTAATGTTTAATCCTGTACCGTCCCAATCCCGTGATCGTTACTAATACTGACTCCCATCCCACATGAATCCCACGGGAATCCCGTGACCCATGGGATTCCCGAAAAAATGTCAGTCTCTAGTTCCAACCACCAGGAGCAGGAACAAATAAAATCAAATGTAATGATAGAAACCTTAGTCAGTTAAATAACATGCTGCTGT
>NW_015153184.1:4388-5407 GCF_000732505.1 Cyprinodon variegatus | reverse complement strand
GATTCTTAGTACAAGCTGAGGCTCAGGTTCCACTAACCAAAACTGGTCAACACTCCGGCGCTAAAGACAGGTCTGGCCGCTGCTTAAGTAGTGGGTCTCCTAATCAGGTGAATCAGCCTCAGGTGTGTAGGTGGCTTCATCTCAGGAGACCCAGGGCGCTCTCTGCTGGAGAAAGGTGGCAGATCACAAATCCCAACAGATATCATGTTTCAAAATAAATGAAATGAAATTAATTTGGACTTTTGTAAAATGTTTTTGATGTTGGTAAAATAAAAAAGACACAGTAGACCTTTTAAAACCATCTAAATCCAAGTATTCACATAGTTCATTTATTTTCTCATACAAACACCAATAAACTGATACAACTGAACA
Organism: Cyprinodon variegatus; assembly: GCF_000732505.1. Classification (NCBI taxonomy): domain Eukaryota; kingdom Metazoa; phylum Chordata; class Actinopteri; order Cyprinodontiformes; family Cyprinodontidae; genus Cyprinodon; species Cyprinodon variegatus. Next base: position 5,035 of record NW_015153184.1, on the reverse strand, counting down.
GATATTTATTCTTTGACAAATGTTGTATTTTTTTCTCTACATTATCAACTCTACTCTAAACAGACTTGAGCTGCAAACATTTAAATAATGAATTATTGGTTTGTTTTCATGATTTAGGTGGAAAAGTTCCTCCAAACCATTTGAGAATAACGATGATTGGTGGATCATGGGGTGGAAAGAGCTCAGCAGGAAACATCATTCTAGGAAAAGAAGCATTTGGTGTTAATAAAGGTCTTGGAAGAAAGACAACAGTCAGTGAAATCAGCCACAGTGTGGTTGAAGGAAGGCGGCTCACAGTGGTGGATTCTCCTGGGTGGTTCTTCATCCACACCCTTCAGGACACCAGTGAGATGGACAAACTGGAAATAGAGAACAGTGTGAATCTCTGTCCTCCAGGACCACATGCTGTGCTGCTGGTTATTCCTCTGGCAGTCAATGCTGATCCATCATATCTGAGATCTATCCAGGAACACATGAGTCTGTTTAGAGAAGAAATCTGGAAACACATACTGGTTCTGTTTACCTATGGTGACTGGTTAGGAGGGAAGACTGTGGAGGAGTATATAGAGAGCGATGAAGGTCTGCAGTGGATAGTGAACAAGTGTGGGAACAGGTATCATGTTCTGAACAACAAGGACCACAGTGAT
>NW_015153184.1:0-1898 GCF_000732505.1 Cyprinodon variegatus | reverse complement strand
ATGGTAAAACAGAACAAAGGATGCTTCATGACTGAAGTGAAAAGAAAGAAATTTCCGTTTCTACCGTGGCAAGAAAAACAACGCATGCTGACAGAAGAGGAGTGGAACAGACGGGAGCAGGAGCTGATGGAGAGAATGATGAAAGCTTTAGCAAAGGAACCAGAGAAACCAACAGTTCCCTCTGTGGAGGTGGCAAAGAGCAAGAATGACTTTATGATTCCAGACAGTAAGTTGAAAATGATGAAGAATTAACCACTGAGTTTCTACAAACTCTTGGTTCCATCTATATTGTTTTCTTCTGTTTCAGTGAGCGGAGATGATGCCTCAGAATATGGGAGCATTTCTGAGATTAGGAACCAACGAGCTCATAACAACATTGCTGAATGGCTGGCTAAGAGAGTGAGACAGTCTGAGATCAGCTCTGGGATTGGCAGCATTTGTTCCTCAATCAGTTATATGGAGAAACATGATGAAGATCTCCTATAGATTAAAATCATCTGAACATTTTCTCCAATCCTTCAACTGAACACAGGAACTCTTGTTCAACCAAAAATCTACAGCAGATAAAAGGGAGGAAGCTAAAGGAAAACACAGAATGGAATATGAAAATATACCAGCTTGGTGCTACATGAGTCCATGTTGGTCTAAACACTGTAGATCACATGTTTAAAGTCCTGGTTTTGTGATGAAGCTGCTGCCCCCTGAAGACGCTGATGCCTCAGAGCTTATTCCCAGTTCTTTCTCCTGATGTTTCATTATTTAATGTCCATCTCTGTGTTGTATTCCTGCCTGTTTGATTTTATTGCCACGATTGCAGACATATGTCTCCTTTGTCAAACCAGATCTAGAGAAGAGTAACTGTACGATCATTTATATCTCTATAGGCTGCCTGTATCGTCACATTCTTTTCTCCAGAGGCGTCATTAGGTTTTAAGGGTGGGGGATTGGCCCCCCAGATAATAAACCAATAACACAAGATTTCTTAAACAACTAACAAAAACTAAAATAGCTTTTCCTCTAATCAAACACATTTAACAGAGATACCTCACTGTAGAAATATTTTAAACAACTATCAGGTTTAAATCACAGGAAGTTTGTTGATCTGTTTGTCCTTCAGCGTCTCCCTCTGCCAAATCCTTCACAATATCTTGAAACACGATCAATTTAAATTATAAATCATCAACATCGGCTAATGCCATAATTTTAATTCACAACACGACAACTGTTTGTGCGCAAATATTTTATATTCGGACAGATTACATTTTAAACACAAATTGGAATAAAATGGTAAAGATTTTAAGCCCTTCAAATATTATCTAATGACTTGAATTAAATTTATATTTAGCTGCTTTTGAAGATATTTAGTTCTGGTTCATTTGGCTGATATATATAGTGGTTAAAAAGATGGTTTGAGAATAAATAGATTTGTTTTCTCCTTTATTAAAAATCTTAATTGGAAAACTGCTTTTTGTTTACTGCTGTTGTCATTGACTATTTTTTTTTAAAGATTGTTGTTCTTAAACACTGAAGTGTAAAAAACATGAAAAAAAGAAATCAGTTAAGTCTAATTAATTTTATTCTACCGGAGGAAAGTCCTTTTCAAAACATATTTTTTATATATTTATTCAACAAACCCGTTATTACAGATCATGGTTACATCTCTTGTAGGTTATGATAACATATATTGCCATTAATACATCACAGTCTTGGTTATTAATGTTTCAGGGGAGAACACAGTCTTAGTTATTAATGTTTTGAAACAAAGTTCTCTTCCAGTGAGTCATGAGTATAACTTTCACATCAAACTAGGGTGCTTAAAGATTCAGTAAAACATCACATTTACTATACCCCGTACTGCTGGTGTGTGTGTGTTAAAGACGTGTGTGTGTTAAAGACGT
>NW_015153183.1:14963-16121 GCF_000732505.1 Cyprinodon variegatus | reverse complement strand
TACCTTTCCGAATGGTTTTGCTCCAAATTACATACAGATTTGTTGTTAGTGAATCAACAGCCGGACCTCTCAGCTCTTCTGGCTCAGGCCGAATCCGCAGAACAAGAACATGGAGAAGTAGCTTTTAGTTATTTTGTGCCACTAATCTCCCAGAAAACTGGGAAGTACTGAAACCCTGAACTTTCTTGAATAAAGATTAAAAACTATTTGTTTAGAGCAGCTTTTGACTGTTTCTTTGTAAACTGTTCAATGAACCATTAGAGGATACATTTTGCAACTTTCCTTTCCTCTGCTGTACTTTGAGTTCTCTTGGAATGAGCACCATTAATAGCTTTCTTTTGTCCAATCTCGTCTGTTCAGCTGCGGGAACATCTGACTGAACAGGCATTCAACAAACCAGTGGAACCAGACTGGTTTTATCACATTCCTTCCTTCAACAGCTGTTCTAACCTTAACTAGAACAGCGTCATCTCCCATAAATTTTTCACATCCACTGCCAACATTTGAGTGACCTATAGGCCAAATATTCAACCAGTTCTCCTCTTGGTCCCTGTAAGGAATGTCCTGATACAGAATGATCATCTCTGATACTATACTGCAGCTTTGACTGAAACGGACCAGATATGATATCAGCAAAAATCCCTCATGCTTTTATCATTTTATAATTATTCTTAATTTTCTTCTTTTGGAAGCGTTTGTCATTCATTCTGGATGGTGGAATGCTGCTTTGCATAAAGTTGAACAATTGTCTCCAACATCTCCTGTAAGAAAGAAAGCCAACAGCTTCTTGGTTCTCATGCTTTTACTCATTGGACATCAGAGTCAGAGTTTATGTTGATAGCAAAGCAGCTGCTGCAACAAGTTCATCGTTCAACAGCAGGGAACGCCCTGACCCATTTTACTTGTTCTCATACCTGTTCCTCAAGTACTGCTACCCTGCATGTTTTAGATGTCACTCTGTTGAAGCACACCTGATTCAAATATTTATATGACCTCTTTATAAGTTTTCAAATAATTCTGTACTATCAGGAAGTCCACAAACTGTAGTTAAAAGCCTTCAGCTGATCCAAAATGCTGCAGCCAGAGTTCTGATGAAAATGAAAAAGAGAGATCATATCTCTCCTATCCTGGCTTCTCTTCATTGGCTTCCGGTAAATC
>NW_015153183.1:10907-11917 GCF_000732505.1 Cyprinodon variegatus | reverse complement strand
AGGTGTTGATGGCAGCAGCACAGCTGATATTTCTCTCCAGGATGGAGTCACAGCCAAACAGGAACAGACCAGATGAAGCTACTATGAGAAAAATACTATGAGAGAGCAGAACGTTAGAGATTGATGTTAGGTTCAAAAATGTAGGTTCGTAAAGGAAGGACTGAATACACAGTAAGGGATTTTCAACAACAGCTTTCTGCAGGAGGGGAAAGAGCAGAACCCAACACTCCAACTCTCTCTCACCCGGACCTCCTCTGCAGAGTGCTTTTATTAACAGAACACAACACTTGAGGTGGGTTACAAAACAGAGTGTTCTTCTGAAAAGGCAATTGAACAGGTCATAGGACAGAATGCTCCTCTGATTGAATCACCGAACAGAGAGGTCTTCTGACTCAGGAACCGCTAGGGGGCTCTGGATCTGAAAAGACTGGCTGGAAGGAAGCTGATGGAGGTGGAAGAAAAGGGGGAAAAAAAATCTTCATTCCCCCCATAAAAAATTTCAAAAAGTTCTGAATCCTTAAGATGTGGGGGATCTGATATTATGATTTTAGACTATTAAATTGAATATTGAATAATCCTGCTCCACCATAATGATCTACAGACCATGATGAGCTCTAAAGGCAGACTGAAATTTTTCAAAAAGTTAATTATGGTTTAACTGATCGCAAACTTGTTTGACAATTACTGTCTAAGGAATTTTAGAGGAGAAGACTAGATATAGGTCTATAATTGAAGGAGTCCAAACAGTTTTGGTGCAATTGAACATCCTTGCAAGATGCCCTAAGACATCGTGAAGCTAGGGGTGAGATTTGTTCCAAGAGAAACTGAACTGTTTATGTCGGTCAGAGCCGCAGGATGTTTACTCTCAGCGTCCAGACTTCAAATAAGGCGCGCATGCCCCGGGATTGATGCCGCAAATTGATCACAATAATTAAAATAACCTGCGCTTTGTAAAGGGAAAAAAGTCGTAACATGCAACTTTTGTAAAAACAAATTAACATGGCACGGAA